>NW_017306831.1:2022-22020 GCF_000935625.1 Nanorana parkeri | reverse complement strand
CCCCCCCCCCCCCCCCAAAATATATTCTCCAGTCTTGTCTGGACCATTGGTGACTTTGATTCAAGTCAAATCCTTACTGCTGCTAATGACCCCAGTAGGAAGAGTCCACTTCTCCTGCACCTTCACCACAACTGTGTAAGATAGCTGTGACACCTATATATAATGCTTTAGATACGCCTACCAGGGTGTGTAGGGCACGGAATTACTGTATATAGAGCAGTGACCAGGTAGCAGAAAAATAGGCTTGGTTGTAAGTGCAAGATCACATCACGACAGTCCTAAAAAGCAGTAAAAACCCAGAACGAACCTTGTCCTGCTCCATATAACATGTAGGTAAAACAGAGAGATGATCTCATAAGTCTGTAGCTCCTCCTTCACAGGCTGGGGAGAAGGTGACCAAGCTCCATTGCTTAGCTGAAAAATGAGGTCACCAGGCTGCAAATCTTAGAACTGGATGAATAAAAATTCAAATCCTCTGGCAGGTAAAACAGATCCAATATATCTATTTCAATTACATATTTAGCGGTTTTCCTGGAGTTTAGCTTTGCATTGCAATGCTGGGCTTGCTGAAGACAGCTTAGCTAAGGAACATATCAATTATACAGGTGAGTATATTAAACTTACAGGAAATACCCCCAAAAAAACAAATGAATGGGATTTTTCCGTTCAACTATCGTTTATAACAGATGTCAGTAAATCTTCACCTTATGCCTAGAGGACAAACATTACAAGATTCACAATGCATGATGTACACAATAAACGGTTTTACTAGGCTTTATTCTCCTGGCATGTCATGGCCAACTATCAGCTGCAAAAGACATGTTTCAAATAAACTATTTTTTTATTCTATAATTACATTATCTCTCAAAGAAATAAGCAGATCAAAAAAAAGAAAATGGGATGGGTTTATACCCTTGGTTCTCAACTGGTGGGTCGTGACCCAAAAGTGGGTCGCGACCCCATGTTCAGTGGGTCGCCGCAAGCCTTCCACTTTTCTAGGTGAGAGGCTCCTCATCCCCCTCCTAGTGCAGCACTGTCCATTCTTACACCAAGCAGCCATTCCAAATATGCTGCCCATCGCTGAGTGTTGACTTGAGTGGGGTGGGCTGGGGTTATGGCCGCGAAGGAGCTCCATCCATACGTGCATTGCTTAAAGCTCCCTCACGTGTCCCGTAGAGGTGCCTGGACCGGAGTGACATCACATTCTGGCTCCCAGAAACCTCTACAGGCGCACATGTGAGGTGGATAGGCAATGCACATATGCATGGAGTTCCATCACAGCACAGCAGCCCACAGTGCTGTGCGTTCCATTGCAGTGCGACTTGGGTCGTGATTTCATGACCGAGGACAAACGTGGGTCCTTAGGTTACACAGGTTGAGAACCACTGCTTTATACAACTCTGTAAAAAAAGATAACACTGGGGAACAAATTTTTTTCTTATACTCTGTTGCATGAGATTTTTCACCTGATTTCAAATATGAAATCGGCTTTCCTCTACCTGCTCCATTTTTCATACAATTTGAAAACAAAATGGACACCCGTTGATCTTTACACTAGGACTAGCTTGAGAACTAGGCTTACATCTACCCTGAGGGCCGGTTCACACCACAAAGTCTGCGTTCCAAAGCGTTCAGCCTCTGAAACGCATTCGAAGGCAAGCCGGCCAGCTCCCCGCATTCAGGGGCGGGAGGGGGTGTAACAGGGCATTGAAGTCAATGGCACTGCAGCCCCCCGCCTGCGGTGTGATCGCCCGCACCTGGGACGTGGACACATTAGTGCTTGTGTTGCGATCTGCAAAAATAGTGCTTGCAGTGTGCCCGTGTTCTAATGTACCTGCATTCAGGGTGCGGGCAATCGCACTGTGGGCGGGGGGGCGTGGTTGCGGTGCCATTGACTTCAATGCACTGACATGCTCCCTGCCGCCCCTAAACGCAGACTTTGTGGTGTGAACCCAGCCTAAAATTAGACACATTTTTTTTACAAACATCAATATTGTTTAAAATTTTTTGTTAATTTTGCATTATAGGGATTTCTTTATTTATTATGGGTATTTATGTAGCGCTGAA
This sequence comes from Nanorana parkeri, assembly GCF_000935625.1. Taxonomy (NCBI): domain Eukaryota; kingdom Metazoa; phylum Chordata; class Amphibia; order Anura; family Dicroglossidae; genus Nanorana; species Nanorana parkeri. The sequence goes on along the minus strand of NW_017306831.1, from coordinate 19,953 downwards.
AATTTTACACAATGCTTTACATAGTTGCACCTTCACATCAGTTGCTACTCTCGAGGAGCTTACAACCTAATTAACCTACCAGCACAAGGATACATGGAAGGCCAACTTAGAGAGAAGCCAATTAACCTACCAGCACATCTTTAGAGCGTGGGAGGAAACTGGAGTACGTGGAGGAACTCCACGCAAGCACAGGGAGAACATGCAAACTCCTTGCAGATAGTCACCTGGGGATTTGAACCAGGGAGCTCCAGTGCTGCAAGGCAGACGCGCTAACCACTATGCTACTGTGCTGCCCGTCTGATTCACCTGATACACCTGATCTTCTTGATGAAACAGTTCTTGAAGGTATTAGGTACTGATAGTGAATGTTTTCAACATATAGTTTCTGCTTTTCCTGCTTTGTCTTTTGAGATGATCAAAGCGCGTGTATTCGATTCGAAGTTCGTGCCATTGTATGTGATGAGAAATTTGTCAGGAAGATGAGTGACAAGGAGAAGGCAGCGTGGCTGTCTTTTGTGGCAGTTATACAAAACTTTCTTGGTAACAAAAAGGCAGATAACTGTGAGTTTCTTGTTACTAGAATGCTGTTGGCTTTTCACGATCTTGGGTGCAACATGAGTGTCAAGCTCCATTTCCTGAATAGTCACCTTGAACAATTCCCCGAGAACCTTGGGGCTGTTGGTGATGAACAGGGAGAGCGCTTCCATCAAGACCTCATGACGATGGAACAGTGCTATCAAGGTTGATGGGGAGAAAAATAGGATGGCAGACTACTGCCTGAGAAAGTCCACAAACGCCACAAATTCTCGCGTTAATAGGACATATTTGAACTTTGCATCCCATCCTTATCAGTTGTTCTGAATCACTGATCTTTATGTCGAAATATATGTTAATGTCAAAGTAAAAAGCATTAGTGCATGCTCATATTTGACTTTAATGGATAAATGTTTCAGATTTGACAAGTGGCGATGCACATTTTACTCCACACAAGTGATTTTTTTTTCCTTTTTCCAAAATGTTATGCACCTACATGTTTTTTGTGAATACATAAAGAATATCTTTGCCAAGACGGTTGTTTAAAGTGACATTAAACCCTCAGATTTTTTAACATAAACCAATACTGTAATGTGTGCCTTACTGTAATCCATTGTTGTTTACCTTCTCTTTGCTGCTCTTCCTTATAAATCCTCATGTCTTCTCATGCTTGGGGAGAACTTCCCTTTGCAGCTGACTGCCTCTTCCTGTAGTGCTGGCTCAGGCTTCAAACCTACACACAGACACCATGTATCCATTCCAGAGACAAGGCAGTCTGCTGCAAAACAGAAGTTCTGACCAGCATGAGAACAGATTTAAAAGGAAGAGCAGCAATGAGAAGGGGAACTACCATGGATTACAGTAAGGCGCACATTACAGTATTTTATGTTAAAAAATCTGAGGGTTTAATGTCACTTTAAGCCTAATTTTAAGACTGCGTGACCATAAATTTCTCAGATAGTCCATGTCATTATGCGAGAGGTGTCAAAATTTCACGAAAAGCAAACATGTTGAATTGCAAAAAATCTAGAGCTTACAAAGGAAAACTAGCTGCAGATTTTAATCCAGCACACTCAATGCAAAAAAATAGAACAGCTCCATCGTGGTGCAGCGACTTAGATAGGTTTTAGTTTGTAAACTTTTATACTTAAAGCTGTAAAACCAATGATCAAACTCCATTTTTTACTAAATGTAAGCTACTTAGTTTTTCTTAATTGTTTTATTGCTCTATAAAAATTCAAATAAAATGGAAGAAAAATGCATCGGCCGCAATGTAGATTTACAATTTAAGCTAATGCTTCCTTGTAACATGCCTTCCTGCCATTGACAAACAAGCAGTGAGTTCAGCGAGTTCAAATTGATGGAGTTTTTGAAGTTCAAATTAAAAGGCAATCATTTTACATTAAAGTGACACTAAACTCAGGAGTTAAACCTTAAAGGGTTTCTAAACCCTCCTGTGTTTTTGCATATATATATATGGCTAGCAAGCAGTAGATATATGCAAAAAGTAAAAGCGGTTTAAATGTACCCCTGTCTTCGCTGCGCGCTCCCGTCCGAAAATCCGAAAATTCTCGGGCGGCCGCGAAGCATCTTGTTTCGGATTTTCGGCCGGGAGACGAGGAGAGACGCAAGGTAAGTCTATGGACGCGTGCAACCGCATGCAGACACCGTGGGACAGGACCCAGATAGCAAGCAATTGAACTGCAAGTTTGAAAATGACTTGCTAAACTATTGCAGACTTGCCAAGCTTCACAATTTTGTTGCACAATTGCATCAAGTCTGCATTGCAAGTCTCCAGACCAGCGAGCTTGCAGAGCTCTTGCTAAGACCTGCAGGACTCTTGCTGTAGACTTGCCAAGCAAATGTGCTACAAATTCAAAAAGTGTCAACTAGAACTTGTGCTACAAGTGTTCTGCAAGTCTACAACTTGCCAGTAATATGGGCAGCTAGTTAACAAAATTACAATTTCACCCCGCCACAAGTTTGTAGCAAGTTATCCTTGCTATCTGGGGAAGTACCAGCAAGGACAGAGGAGTCAGCGCTGGATCTGATACCTGCCGCAGCGCTGGAGAGAAGGCTGAAAACTACAGGAAAGAAGAAGGTCGGATTAAGAGACATCATTTAAGGTAAGTGCTTTCATTAACATTGGGGGAGGGAAAAAACGCTTTGCCTTTAATGTCACTTTAAAAATACATTCAAGTGGCTTAACTATTAACAACAATGTATCTTTTTTTGTGTATCACTCGGCTGTAGATCCTCCAATCATCTCTGAATTGGTGCTGACCAGTGGCGTAACAATCGCCATAGCGACCCAGGCGGCCACTATGGGGCCCGGGCACAGGGGGGCGGGGCCAGGACACCCCCCTGGTGCGTGCCGCCTAGGTCGCTATGGCTTCGAACGCGCCGCTGTTTAGATCACTCAGTGATCACTCAGTGACTAGGTCACTGATCTGTGCAGGGCTGCATTCTTCTTCACTTCCAAGCTCACTCCCGGGATGGACAACAATCTCAATACAAATTAGTAAACTAAACGTGAGAGTGACTCCAAATGTGTGCTGGAAGGTTAATTGGCTCCTGTCTAAATTGGCCCTGTATGCATGCATGTGAGATAGGGACTAGACATGTGCGATTCGTTTTGTAAAAATAGTTTTTCGGACAAATTTTCGTTATTTGGAGATTCGGATGTATCTGAATTTCCAAATAACAGAAATGACTAATGAAAACGAAATGCAGCTGCTCGGCCATGGAAACCCATTCCATGAAGCTCTCTACGCACTGTTGTTGTGCCAATCTGAAGGCCACACCAAGTTTGGAGGTCTGTAGATATTGGCTCTGCAGACAGTTGGCGACTTCTGAGCACTGTGCGCTTCAGCATGCGCTGACCTCGCTCTGTCATTTTACGTGGCCTACCACTTCGTGGCTGAGTTGCAGTTGCCTCCACTTTGTTATAATACCACATTTTGTCTTATTTTTATATTTTTTTGCCTTTATTGTTTTGTTTTTTTGTGTATTTGATTGTTATATTTTGATTTAATTTTTTATTGTCTTTTTTTAATGTTAAAAAATTTAAAATAATGAAGCTTTCTTTCAGGTCCACTCCTCTGCTGATTGACAGAAGGCAGTGGGTGGAGCAATAGCCGGCCTGCTATTGGCTATTGCAATTTAAAATAGCCAATAGCAGAAAGGCTATTGCTCCTGCTGAGGAGCGGACCTGAGAGAGAAAGTTCTCTCTCAGGTCCGCTCCTCTGTGACTGACATCAGGCAGTGGGTGGAGCATTAGCCAGCCTGCTATTGGGTATTACAATTTTAAATATCAATAGCAGGCTTTGATTATTTTTGCCCACTGCCAGATGTAAACATTGTATCGGGGAGTTTTTTTTTTTCAATTGTCAGCTGACAATGGAATGACTTTGTGGGACATTTTTTTAAAATGTATTTTAAATAAAGGAATTGTCAATAATTTATGTTGTTTTTTAAATGAAAGGATTTTTTTTAAAGGTGTTTATTCACATTTTATTTAACACTTTAGTGTATGGGTATGTGTACAGGTGCCCCTTACTCATTCACAAGGGGGGGGGGGGGTGGCATCTGGATCACCTGTATGAAAGGGGGTACCCAGATGCAGATGAGCCCCCCTGCCCACAGACCCCCACAACCACTGGGTCAGGGTTGTGGACAAGAGGCCCTTGTCCCCATCGGCATGGGGAAAAGGTGCTTTTCCAGGGGGTCCACTCCTGGCGAAGAACGCTCCCAATTAGTGAACCTGATTTACAAGTCTTACTATGTAGCTAAGTATAGTTCAATTGGGATGCTGTAAGGGCATGCAGGAGTTGTGGAAATTGCCTAGATCATTAAAGCGTAACTAGACCTCCCAAAACAGTTAATTTTAGGATATGCCAACTGTCAAGGTTGTCACTGTGCTTATGTCAGCTCTTAACGAACCTTCAAGCTCTCAAATGGCTGTTGTCATAGCTGATCACATGTACAATCCCTATAGAGGCCAAGATGGTAGCCTTCCTTGGCTGTGAAGGATAAGAGGGTGTAGTTCTACTTTAGAGAGGATTGTTGTAGCTTTGCAAAACCATGGAGAACTTCAATGAAACAATATATAACATATAAATGTGTTTTATTCATACAAACTATGCAAATAGTTGTAAAGGCAAGCAGAAGAATTTTATGTTGTGTAATGCCATAAAAACGTATAAAGCTGAGGTTTTTTTGTTTTTACCACAAACCGACACACCAGTGCGGAGTACAAAGAACAGTGTGCTCATAGGATAAAAAAGTAATAAATCCACTTGCACCAAAAAGTGAACTTGCCTACGCATAAAGAAAATGCAGCTTAGCATACCAGATAGTGAGCCATTGTATATACTAGGGTACATACTGTACTGTATGTTAAGCAGCAAGGTTAATTTTTTTTCTTCTTTATGTCCGGCCCCTGAATTTCTTTAGAACCCTCGGCGTGGCCCTCAGTAAGTTTGGATTTGACACCCATGGTAGGACAAATAGTGCATGGGGTAGGCCATTCAGGACATCCAGGCATCACTCCACTCTCTGACTCCATTTGAGATCAGCACACCAGAATCCTTTTTGGATAGCAGATTGTTCATTTAATTGAAGTCTTATGAACAAGTGCTTTTGGGGCCACGTAGGGTCCCTTCATCAGGCTTAGCATTGATGCTAAGCCTGATGAAGGGACCCTGCGTGGTCCTGAAAGCGCTTGTTTATATGACAAGGAACTTCAAATAAATGAACATTCTGCTATACTAAAAGGATTCTGGTGTGCTGATGGCACTTCTACATTTTGCTGATATTTGCGGCGCCATCCGCAATCACTGCGAGCACCTACGCCATTACCACGGACTTTCGGTAAGGAGTGCAGCAAGGCAAAGTAAAGTATCCATTCGAGATCAGCCTCATCTTGTCACCGCAAGCTTCACAGGAAGGCAAAGATATCCGTCTCTCTCAGCTGTATCAGCAATACACATGGACTCTGCCGTTCAGTCCGCTCCCATCAAAGGGCAGATGGGGGAAAGTAAAAAGATTCCCAATTTGCAAATCATTCAGTCATTTTTTTAAAGAAAAACAATCAATGTGAAACATAAAAAGCACCCCCAAAGTTGCCAGTAGCATCTGACATCACCAATGCTCGCTCTGCCCTATGCTTTTTTGCAATAGGCCTTCTGACATTCTGAGTATTACATAACGTTTAATCACTTCCATATCATCAACCACCAAAAGAATTCCCACCTTCTCCATATGGGTTCTCTTAAAAGGAAAAATGCAACAACAACCACATTTCTTTAGTCTTATCAGTCGTATTGATATAGATGAATAAACATGATATAGTATAAATCCATAAACTAAAAAGCATTTAAAGGAGAACTATGGGGTCAGGGACTTTCCCCATAGTTCTCCTAAGGGTAACAGGAGGACACAAACTAGCGTCCTCCCATCACCCAAAGCTCAGTATACCGCTCACTTCCTGTTCTATTGAGCCAACGTGTGACACAGGTCGGCTAGAACTATGAGTCTGAGTGATTTTCACTCACCTCATAGTTCTCCTTTAATAAAAGGTAAATATTGGATACAAATGAATTATTAGCAATAAATCAATTTATATCGAAATACACATTAAGACCCCCAGGAATTAACGTTTTGAACTGATATATCCATTTTGTTTCTAATTTGGACACTTTCCTTGTCTTAAACCAACCTTTCCAATTCCATCCACTGATCAATCCCTTTACATCTTATAACATTAGGGTCTTTATTATGAAATTTAGGAAAAATTTAATGAAAGGTTATGAGTCTTTAAGCCTTTCTGGATGTTACACATATGTTCCCTAATCTTAACCTGCAGTAGGTGGAGTTTCTGGGGTGTGACAGGAAAGGTGCGTGCCATGGACGCCAGTTGAGGGGGGGCACTGCACCACTCAGGGACAGTAGCGTTGTTTGTCCCTTTAGTTAAGCTGTGCCCCATTCAGTCCTCTCAGAGGAGGCAGAGGAAGTGAGTATTGCAGGCATTACTATGTCCTGGCTGCTTATTTACAAGTGACAGCAGTGATTGGCTGAGCTGCCTGTAAGGACATTAGGACAATGTACCATCAGCTGTCGGCCAATTGAATAACTCAGAAAGAAACATTGATGATGTAAAACCTCCACCTCCATTTTATTCATGCCACAGCACAGCAGTATAAAAAATGTAAATAAAATATCAATTAGTTTAATAAAGTATCAACTACACAAGCTGAGATCTATGGGCATAGGTGAAATGGTGAGTACATGGGTAGAGAACTGGCTACAACAACGTGTCCAGAGAGTATTGATAAATTGCTCTTTTTCTAAATGGTCTATGGTCGAGAGTGGTGCGCCTCAGGGTTCTGTGCTAGGTCCAATATTGTTTAACCTGTTTATTAATGATATCAGGGGAGGTGTTAATAGCCATGTTTCTATGTTTGCAGATAGATTGGGAGGGTCATAGACACGGATTTAGACACTATAGCATTGAAGAGGGACCTGGATAAAATAGGGGAGTGAGCAACTACATGGCAGATGAGGTTTAATATTGAAAAATGTAAAGTAAGTAATTTTGGGGTTAAAAGCAGGCAAGTGGAATACACATTAATGGGAACTCCACTAGGGAAGTCAGAAATGGAGATAGATTTGGGGGTCATTGTCGATTGTAGATTGAATAACAGCACGCAATGCCAGGCTGCAGCAAACAAAGTGAGCAGAATACTGTCATGCATTAAAAAGGGAATGTACTGTAGAGACCAATCGATAATTTTGCCCCTTTATAGATCGCTGGTTCGGCCTCATCTGGAGTAAGCGGTTCAATTTTGGTCACCAATACACAGAAGGGATGTTGTGGAACTGGAGAGAGTCCAGAGAAGCGCAACTAAATTAATGAAGGGGATGGAGGATCAAAGCTATGAGACAAGGTTACTAAATTTAAACTTGTTCACGCTGGAAGTGAGGAGACTAAGAGGGGACATGATTTTAATGTACAAAATGTTTGGTGGTGATAGCAACATTTGCAAAAAACTTTTTACTGTAAACTCCATTACAAGGACTGGAGGCCACCACCTAAAACTGGTGGAAAAAAGATTTAACCACAAAGGGCGTAGGGGCTTCTCTTTGGTTAGAGTGGTTAATTTTTGGAACTCACTGCCACAAGCAGTGGTATCAGCAGAGAGTATTGGTTCATTACAAAATCAATTAGATACCTTCCTCAGAGACCGTAACATACAGGAGTACAGGTACTCTTAAAATGTAAGACAACACAAGGACTCATATACCGACATGCACTCACAACACCCACACACAAACACACAAAGGTCGAACTCGATGGACCGGTGTCTTTATTCAACCTCAAATTCTATGTAACTAGGTATTTAGTTTAATAAAGTATCAATTAGTTTAATGCTTTATTTAAGAGTGTTACTAAATATCAGCCGAGTCTTCATTGACACACAGTAATCATCTATAAGCCACACCAAAGTAACAGGTTAGTAACAAAACTTTCACTTTAAAAACAAATTCTGTAAACGGGACAAATAGCTCAATGTTATTTTTCTATCGGAATCATCTAGTGGGGAAATTTTATAATTACACACAATTTATTCTGTGAATATCTATATGACCGTGCTACAGTATGTGGCTCAATAAGATGCACCAGGCTACATACTCAAAAAAAAGAAGAAAAGAAAAATACATATCAGTAGATTAGCAGTAGACAGACAGACAGACAGACAGACAGATAGATAGATAGATAGATAGATAGATAGATAGATAGATAGATAGATAGATAGATAGATAGATAGATAGATAGATAGCCAGATAGATAGACAGAAAGACGGATAGATAGATAGATAGATAGATAGATAGATAGATAGATAGATAGATAGATAGATAGATAGATAGATAGATAGATAGATAGATAGATAGATAGATAGATAGATAGAGGTAAATATGAGATATAGATACAATTTCAAAGCTGAACTCTATGCAGATATGAAAGACACATGACAAAGCTTTCTATAACTCACAATTCTTTATTAGGCTTTTATAATTTTGTTAAAATTACAGATAGCGAGAAGGAATATTATGTCTAGATGTTTATTTGATGAAGTCCACTTGCAATCAACATAATATTTGCATGTAAGGTGCACATCAGTTAAAGTGTATGCATAGGCAAAACATTTTTTGCTAGTTTTTTATAGAGTAGGGAAGGGCTAGAATATAAATACTTATTTCCTGTGCTCCTGTAGCTCTATCTAGCGGCCATTGTGCGATATTACATGATAACACTTGAACATTCATTGCGCGTGTAAAGAAAATAACTAAAACAATGATAATTATATTCGCACAGAGCGAATGTTCACAGATATTCACAGGTCCCACAGATCTAAGAAGGTTTGCACATGCTAAGACACACAACCTTAAACTGAAGCTTTAGTATGCAAACCCTAACATCGAACTTCTCTTATTGACTCCCTTTTGGTCTATTAAATATACCATTGACAGCTGTTTGATATGTGCAAAAATATACCCGCTGGTCCAGCCAGAAATCCAGTGAGCTTGTAACTTCATGAGGACTCTGCAGAATTATCTCCAGAAGTCCTATCTGTCCAGCCCAGTTCCCAATGGGGAACCACAGAACACCTCTCCCTCTCCTTATCCTTATAACACAGGAGGGAGGTCTTATAAATATAACATTGACAGCTGTTTGATAGATGCAAAAAGATACCTGTTGGTCCAGCCAGAAATCCAGTGACTGCAGAGTCTGAGTGGAGTCTACAGAATAAGCTCAAGCAGTCCTATCAGTCCAGCCCAGTCCACAAAGGGGAGCCACAGAAACCTCCCTCCTGTGTTATAAATATAAGGAAAGGGAGAGATGTTCTGCAGTCCTAACACACTTCCTAGCCAAGAGTGACAATGCTGCTCTTCCATATATACAGTGCGGTGAGTGAGCACTGTCACTCTAGGACATGAAGTCTTAGAATGGAAGGATCACCAGGTGAACAGAAAGGAATAAAAACCTGAAAACGAATGCAGTGTCCACATCTATGGACCTGTAAACTGTAATATATTACATTTTTGTTTTGATTTTGGATATGCTTAAAAAGCATAAGTGTGGGTCTTTGCCTGATTTATATATGACTCTAAAGGGTTGGGTGGCAGGGTCAGGTCACTTATTAAAGGCTAACAGTACTCGGGCTCTACTGTTTTGAAGCATCCAGGAAAAAAGGCAATTTTTGTCACAGGCTTTAAAGATTGTTGAAGGTGACCCAATTATGTATGAAGAAGGAACATGAGAAGTGTGGGGTCAGTAGGTGAGAGTAAATCTTGATTAATATAATAAAAAACTTTCCTAGGTATGATGGTTAGGTTATATCAATTTAGAATGATACGATGAAAGCTGTCAAACAAATCAGACAGAATCCAACTGTTGATAACTTTGCTGCTGTAGACGTTGTAGTCTCACTGCTGGGGACAGTAACTTGCCCATCCCTTCCAACATTTGTCGTACCAATGGTGGAGACAGTAGATTGCCCATTCCTTCCGACATTTGTCGTACCAATGGCAGAGACAGTAGATTGCCCATCCCTTCCAACATTTGTTGTACCAATGGCAGAGACAGTAGATTGCCCATTCCTTCCAACATTTGTTGTACCAATGGCGGAGACAGTAGATTGCCCATTCCTTCCGACATTTGTTGTACCACTGGCCACAGTGGTCGCTGTAATTGCAGGTGACAAACCTGAAAGAGAAAAGTCCACGATTTCAACAATTTTCTCTGGCTCCTATGTTAGTAGTGTAAAAAGTGTGTGTACTTTAATACATCTCTCTAGGATTGTGTAATTTAAAGCTTATCTAAACCCAAAAGCAAACAATTTATATTTTGCAGTTTACCAATCCTTAAATGTTGTAGCTGTCCTAGTTTTATTTTTAGGCTTTTTTTTCCTTTATATTCATCCGGTGATCTAGCCAGCACGACTGCTATTTTTCAACTTCCTGTCCAGCAAAGGTGGCAGTTAGAGGGTCAGGACAAATCATTTAACACTGACAGGGGTGCTTACAATGGTTAGCTTTATTCATTTATGTAAAAATCCTTTATCCCAAAAGTTAAAAAAAATAAAATTGTTGCTATAACTGCTTAAAAAAGTGTTAGCTAGAACTCTCATTTGTTGGTCAAGTTCATCTAACACTACCATCCTCACAGGGTGACAATGCTGCTGTCCACGGGTGGATCCCTTGGTCCTCCATAGAGTGGAGTCACCCTAAGACAGGAAGTGTGTTACACCACATCTAAAGATTGGTAGGCTGCAATGTATCACATGTTTGCTTTTGTGTATAGACCCAAGCCCTGCTTGGCTTTGGGATTTTGTTATTTTTAAATAAAAGCTGAAGCTCTGATTAATAGTGCATGTCAAGGCAAGATAAGAAAACAAAATATGTCATCTCTGCAATACATGCACATTTTTCCATGTCTGTGAAGATTCTCAATCGTCCAGGTATATCTGTAAAGAATAAGTCAAGGCAACTGTACTTGCTGTATTTTTCTTGAAGACGCTTCACTGGTCATCCAACCAGCTTTCTCAATTCAGAATGACAAAAATTATCTGGGAATACATAGGGTGAATGTTGCTCCAATCCACATAATATGTTAGTCACAACCAGGTGTGGAGTGCATTTGCATAATTAGAGCTAGGAGGTGCTATTTAACCTGCCCAGAGAGAGGTGTTAAAACAGCATTGTATGTGGGTGAGACATCTTTTGTCATTCTGATGACTGTTGATCTGAAAAATATTGACTTTCTGTTCTTGGATTTAGATAACCTTTAAATTAGTGCACCCCATTCAAAACACATGAACCAAGGCCCACATTATTCTATTATTAGACATATAAGCTGCAGAAAAATGTAGTTCGGATATTTATTATTTCGGAATTCGGGATTCGCACCCGAACTTAAATTCGGTTTGGGTTTCGGATTCGGACGAAATCCGAATCTTCGTTAGTTTTGGATGAGTTTACGAATATTTGTTGTGAACACCACAGAAAACCATATACAGATATTAATGCCAAAGCTGAGGCTCCTAGACTCGAATGGAGCTCTCAAATGCAGTTTGGAAATTTGGATCCCGAATGCCATTCGGGTCTAGGAGCCTCAGCTTTAGTATTATATGTGTATACTGAACACGAATTTTAGGGCATGTGACTTTTCTGGCCAATCAGATGGTTCCCATGTTGCCATAACGACAGTTCGTGTTCAGACCCATTCGGATGCATTAAACCAAAAAACACATCTGATTGGCCAGAAAAGTCACATGCTGGATTCAGTTACGTTTTTGAACGAAAATTCGGACGGGATTAGAAATTCGGAAACGGAAATCCGGATTTGGACACATTCGGATGCATTGGGATTCTGAAATTCGGATGTGTCCCTTTTAGATTGTAAGCCCTCAGGGGCAGGACCCTCCTTACCATCTTGTCTTGAATTGTATTGTGCTTGTAATGTATTCCTTATATTGTAAAGCGCTGCACAAACTGTTGGCGCTATATAAATCCTGTATAATAATAATACCCGAATTTCAGAAAATGTGTCCAAATTTTCATTCAGGACGAATCGCACATGTCTAATTATTCCTAAGATAATATTTATTCCAGAATCAGAGTCACAACTAAGTGCCCATGTCCACGGGTTCATCAACAATTAGTTCCTTCTGTTCCCTGCACCACTACTTCCACCTCAACCTAACCACTGAACCATCACGTTTGTCAAACAATTCTTCCCCACACAGCTACCTCCTCATGTATCACTTCTCCCTCCCTTTTAGATTGTAAGCCTCAGGGGTGGGGCCCTCCTTACCATCGTGTCTTGAATTGTATTGTGATTGTAATGTCTTCTTTATATTGTAAAGCTCTGCCCAAACTGTTGGCGCTATATAAATACTATGTAGTAATAATAATAATAATTCGAATTGATGATTGGTACCTAAATTTCATGGTTTCACTAATTATCCAACTGTGGCGTGGTCAGCTTCAGAACCATCAATCAGAACTATGCATTAAGCCTAAATGCGACCCAGACTGCGTTTCAGGGATTGTAATACATATTCCGTGTCTTATGCAGTCTGCACATTTACTTAGCAAGCTCGCGATCAGATTTTCTCTCCTGTTATATCTCTTTGCTTTTTACTACGAAAGTTTGCACTGAAAATTGTAAAATTTGTTAATTATGTAAAATAACGCACAAGCACCTGGGGAAGTGGATGGAGGTTCAGCTGTGCTGTTTGGTGTAGTTGTCCAGTTTGTGATAGTTTCAGCTGAATTATCTGGGGAAAAAAGAAAGAAACATTATTAGCTAACCTTTACATGGTACATGGTTCATTGAATAATCTTATTAACCAAGCTGAGTGAACGTTCACATTACAAAGTGAGCATTCTCTACTCCTGTAGTAAATTAACCAAAGAGTCTTCTGAAGATGAAGAAATCCAAATTCATATCTCAATGCGCTGATCACTATAGTAACCTATTTAACCATAAACAACCAATAAATATTTACATTTGATATAGTAAAAGAGAATCTCAAATCTAAACACCGAAATACAGCAAGGATCACTCAAAACACATGTTGTCTAAGAATACATAATATTTTTCATTAAAAATAGGTTTTTCACATTTCTTCAGATTATAATAAGGTGATAAACTTAGTAGAACCTCACCTATATTTCCATTGACATCTTCTGGATGCAGTCTGTCCACTTTAAATGCCCAGCGTCCGGTGACATTGACGTTGCTTGTGGATGATATATTGGCGATGGAGAGTGAGAGGGATCCTGGGAGTGTGTAGTATCCTGTATCGTAGCCGCTGTTCAGACCAGCCTATGCAGTATAAGAACATTTTTAAAGAATTGTCTATGCAAATGATGCTAAAATCATCACTGTATCATTTTTATTTACTAATACTCAGGAAGGGTGAACAGTTCTTTTAATCTTCAACAAAGTGACTTTGGTGATTAGTTGTCTCTAAATGGTTAACTATTTAAGGAAAGGATTACAATTTAAATATAAGATATCATAACATGTGCTCATGGTGCAATCCAAAAACATCAGGGCTCAACTCTTTTCCTGCTCCTTAAGTTGCTAAACTTATGTAATGCTATTGAAGTAAAACTAGGATCAAAAATATTTGACTATTTAGTGTTTTCCTACATCTTCTTATAAAGAGTCCCACTAATGGTCCTATTTGTACACCAAACCAATCCAATGGGACAATATTTTTCATTCTTCAAGAGTGAAATTCACAACTCAACTGTTCTCCTACCCAAATGGCCAGAGAACATTTGCTATTAATAAATCTTGATGGTGGGCGGAGGAAATCACTGTATTATCACGCTCTGTTTATTCTATGTCATGTCAGTCTTAACATTTCTACAACAATTATCTTCAGTTTGGAGTTTGTGTTTTGCTGAAATATTGACAAAATTAGGAAAATGTCACCAATCGAGTTTACGAATAAAAAAAGATGCATAGTAGATATCATATATCATGCATATCATGATAGGGAGCATTGACGCACCTTATCTTGATTGACTTAGACCTAGGGTAGTAAAATATAAGCACTTTACTGCCAAACATGTCCAGGCTTCTCACCTTGATACCTGTCTACTTTGTGCATCTATATGTACTAATATGGTTCAGTGTAGCAGAGAGCAGCCTGGACTTATCCTTTGGATTTCTTTGCAACCCTAACTCTTTGTTTATAAGCAAAGCAATGAACGGATCACACGGGTTTGCTCAAAATGAAAGCAACCAATTACTATGCCACTGCTAAAAGGGTGAACAATGGCTCTGTCGATAAAAAAAAGCCATGTGATAATGAATGTGATCACAGTTTCTAAATGTGATTTTTTGGCAGTTCTTTGCTTATAAAATTGTACTTCCTTGAATGTCCCAAGTGAATTCCAAAACTTTTCATTGAGGATTAAGTGATCTGCTCACCAGTGCCACAGGTCCATCCTGGTAGGAATTATTCTCACGCACACGCGGCCACTGAATATCATCATAATTGTACAGAAGAAATGTCTGATTGCCATCAGTGCTCAGGACAGCCTGAAATGTGTTCACCTGTAAATTCAGCCAAAAATGATCATTCCGGAATAAAACATCTGAATAAATATTTTGAAGGTACAAAAAAAGTCATTGTTGAAATCCAAACACAAATTGTCTTCACCTTGTTTGTTGAAGATGAAAAATACGCAACTCGGTGCCATGTGGCTACAAACACCCACTCAGCTATGAAACTGACGTCACTGAAGTAGTTTCTGATATCAGAGGTGGCACGGGAGAGAAGTTCGGAGACGGTACTCTCACGGTAATATATATCACCTGCTAATCTGTTATCTACATCAGCCCAGAAGATAGCCAGGAATGGGTTTCCAAAAGCTACTGGAAGAGCCTGTGGTACGTATTGATTGATTGGTGAGACGAATGATAACAGACCATTGTTATTTACCTGTGAAGGAGAAAATTGAAAAGATTTGAATTATTTTTGGCACACACAGCATTATATACTAGATGTCCTGTGGACATGGACGTATAACCACAGGACAGTGTTCATGCAAATGAAGCCTTTGTTCAGAATTGATCAAGTATTGTTTTATTTCATTTTAAATTAATAAACATGTTTCAGAAATGAGCTTCAAAATATACATGTAAAAAACTGAAGCAAGATGCTTACATAGAGATAAGAGTAATTTCTTCCAAAAAGTGGGATTTCTCTGGCAGAATATACCACTGGAGATCCTCCATCATCTTCCTTTGGATTGACAATGTCAATGATGGATCCATATGGGTAGAGAAGATCTAAAGCAAAGATACAACATGACTTTATGCAATGTAAAAAAATAGAATGAAATAAGCAAAGATCAGAAACATCTCTGTGTCAGTCTGATGCTGATGCCGAGTCCTATTCAGCTACTTATACTGTTTAATTTAAAATAAAAATACATTTATTGTTGTTATAATAGACACATGACATCTTTAACGTGTCTTTTATATGTACCTAGAGATCATCTTTAAAAGAAACCCCATACATGTCTTTACTTTGGCTATAAATGGGAGCCGAATGATCTCATAGGGAGATATATGAAAAGTTTATTTTGCATACAGCAGCTGGGTATTGGGGAGGGCAAACTTGGTCATTTTGGCCTGTTCCACAAACGGTGAATGTGCTGGGTTCATGTCAAATCTCATGCCTACTGAAGAGTAGGATTAACTATGATCATGGTTCAGTTAGTAGATTACAGGATTCCTCATGTCTAGTTTACACTACTTTAAATAAGTCTTTGCCATTAGACGTTACCTGAAGACCGTATGAAAGGAGTTGTGGTTCGAGTGGTCAACAGTCCAGGTGTAGTTCTCAAAGGAGGTTCAGGTGTAGTTCTCAAAGGAATGTCTGTAGAATTTTCATTTTCTGTAGAATCATCTAAGAAGGAAAGAACAAGTAAACCTTTTGCACACACAGCATCCTCCTAACCATTGCTAACCCTTTCTGGTTATGGTAAAATGGGCAATGTACAGTACATTGTTTGTAAAGCAAATCAGCTTGTGGTTATTTATATTATTAATATGTGTTACATGCCTTTTCTTTCTTTTTTCTACAGGTATATATCAATGGTAAAGGCCTTTACTGAAGGCAGACATGTGTAGTTAACATTTATGCAGGTTGTGTTTACACAATTAGGCGCTTTGGGTTACACAATGACTATGCTTTTTGGCTCGTTATGGCCATGGAAGTCTTTATGTTGGCCACCTGATAAAAGACAATGCACATCTTGTGTGGCTGATATCTCAATAGTTTTTAGGAAGATAGGCCCAGTAACTGTAGTATCTCATCTACCCTTAGTTTAGAGTCTAACTAATACATATTTACATTTGATATAGTAAAACAGATGCTCAATAAAAATCTAAACTCCGAGGCAAAGAAAAGAAAATACAAAGCAAATACAGCAAGGATCACTCAAAACATATGTTGTCTAAGAATATATAATACTTTTCCTTAAAAATAAGTGTTTCCCATTTCTTCGGATTATAATTAAGTCATAAACTTAGTGGAACCTCACCAATATTTCCATTGACATCTTCTGGATGCAGTCCGTCCACTTGAAATGCCCAGCGTCCTGTGACATTGACGTTGCTTGTTGATGATAGATTGGTGATGTTGAGTGAGAGGGATCCTGGGAGTGTGTAGTATCCTGTATCATAGCCGCTGTTCAGCCCAGCCTATGCAGTATAAGAACATTTTGAAAGAATTGTCCATGCACATGATACTGAAATCATCACTGTATAAACTTTATTTACTGGTACTCAGGAAGGGTAAAACATCCATGGTATCTTCAGGAAAATGACGTTAGTGATGAGTTTACTCTAAATGGTTAATTATCTAAGGAAAGAATTACAGCTAAAATATATAGCAGATCATAAGATGCGTTCATGGTGCTAACAATCCACAAATGTCAGTGGTCAGCCTTCTTCCTGCTCCTTCAGTTGCTTACCCAATGTAATGCTATGAAAGTAATACTACTGTAGAGTCAAAATATTTGATTATTTAGTTTTTTTCATAAATCACTTTATAAAGAGTCCCACCAATGGTCCTATTTGTACACCAAACCAAACCAACGAGACAATATTTTTCATTCTTCAAGATGGAAATTTACAATTCAACTGTTCTCCTACCCAAATGGCCAGAGAACATTTTTGCTATTAATAAATCTTGATGGTGGGCAGAGGAAATCACTGTAATAGCACACTCTGCTTATTCTATTTCATGCCAGTCCTAACATTTCTAAAACAATTATCTTCATTTTGAAGTTTTTGTCTTGCTGAAATATTGACAAAATTAGGAAAATTTCACCATTCGAGTTTACGAATACAAACAGATGCATAGTAGATGGGTATCAGGATACGGAACCTTGACGCACCTTATCTTATTTGTCTTAGACCTGGGGTAGTAAGGTATAAGCACTTTACTGCCAAACAAGTCCCCCTTGATACCTGTCTACTTTGTGCATCAATTTGTACTAATATGGTTCAGTGTAGCAGAGACCAGCCTGGACTTATCCTTTGGATTTCTTTGCAAGCCTAACTCTTTGTTTAAAAGCAAATATATGAACGGATTACACGGGTTTGCTCAAAATCAAAGAAACCAATTACTATGTCACTGCTAAAATGGTAAACAATGGCGCTGTTGATTCAAAAAAGCCATGTGATCACGAATGTGATGACAGTTTCTAAATTTGTTTCCTGGCAGTGCTTTGCTTATAAAATTCGACATCCTTGAAAGTCCCCAGTGAATTCCAAAACCTTTATTCAGGATTAAGGGA
>NW_017306831.1:0-338 GCF_000935625.1 Nanorana parkeri | reverse complement strand
AGACATGTGTAGTTAATAGTTATGCAAGTTGTGTTTACACATTTAGGCGCTTTGGGTTACACAATGACTGTGCTTTTTTGCTCGTTGTCACCATGGAAGTCTTTATGTTGGCCACCTGATTCAAACCAATGCACATCTTGTATGCCTGATATGGTTTAACAGTTGTTAGGAAGTGAAGCCCAGTAACTCTAGTATTTCATCTACCAAAGATCAAGCACCAAGGTTTAGAGTCTAAACCAATAAATATTTACATTTGATATTGTAAAACAGAAGCTCAATAAAATTCTAAACTCAGAGGCAAAGAAAAGAAAATGCAAAGCAAATGCAGCAAGGATCAC
>NW_017306830.1:1040085-1042783 GCF_000935625.1 Nanorana parkeri | reverse complement strand
ATTGCACCAGGGAAGGCGCCCGGTGTGTTTTTTCTATGTTTCATGCAGTGCACGGTATCCCTTGTCTGAAACGGAGCAGCCTTTTTTGGATTGCAAGAAGCTTTTCCTCTGGACCTAAGGAGGGTTCCATTTGGCGCTGGTCTGAACACTGAACAGAGCGTACTTTACTCCTGCTGGCAGAATGGAACTAATATTCTTGGCAGGTAAAATAGATGACACTCCGCCAGGAGGCAGGGGGTGGCTTCATATAGTATATCGGTAATGAAGTGGAATAGAAAAGGAAGAGGCTCACCTGTCTGGGCTGAACGCCAGTAGGAATGTAGAACGCGGACTGTCTGGAAGCTCCACCTTCTAAAAGACAAACACCAGATGACAGTCAAGATGAGCAGAAGACTCGTCAATGAGCAAGCAAGAAATGATTCAACACATGGAACATCACTTGAGATGACAGAACTGTAACGTCCATAGTGAACAGTAAAATTCTGCCTTTCAAGCAGCTAAGACATGGCAGGTAGAATTTTAAGCTGGTTCTCTGAGCACTGGTCCCGATATCTGGTATTAGGGTGGCTCCTTTCCCTTGCAGGGTCCTATGGAGCCACCTTTTGTGTCTGCTGGAAGCTGTGCGAGTCTCCTCCTGTTATTGGCTAGGAGATTGCCATTTTAAAATAGCCAATAGCAGACTGGCTTGTTCCCAGCTGCTGGATGGGACACTTGTCTTCGGCTTTCTAGTGCCGGCAGTTGATCAGAAGAGGGGAGGGAATTGGAAGGCAGTGGTGCAGCAGGGGCAGTTGATCGGAAGGCATGGGGCACGAGGCACAGCGGGCAACAGTGGTCTCTACCAGCCGCTGGGTGCCAGCTGCAGTGGTCTGTGTCCCTCCGATCCCCGCTGACACAGGCGGAGAGAGCAGCAGGGATCGAAGGGGACACAGACCGCAGCATCCAGTGGGCTCCCAGTTGGGAGGAAAATGGGGAGGGGGAGCAGAGCTGATACGCTGGCAGGGGAGAGTGAATAGGCTGACAAAAGCCCAGGTACCAGGGCGCAATTTCTAGTCGGCATGGTGGCCTGGTGCCTAGGATTTGTCGAGCGCTGCATCAAGGTAAAAAACGCCCAGTACCTTTCTGAGGGCACTGAGGGCAGAGGAGCTATAGGCCCCTTCTGCTGCCAAACTCTGACTGCGGGAGCAGGAGGAATAGCTTGTCTATACACAGCAAGGTGTGAGCATGCACGCACAGATGTATCCTCAGCAGACGACTAGCTGATGGAGACCCCCGCAAGCACGGGGAAGGGCCAGTGGTAAGGGGACAACTAAAGAATGAGGGAAGAAAAAAAAAATGTGGCACTCCTAATTATAAAAAGAAATCGAAAGTGAAGGTTTAATATCACTTTAAGGCGAGTGTTGTATCTAAAAAGAAAAAATATATATATATAAGTTAGTTTTTAGGGTAAGAACACCTTTTCTGTTTAAAAAGAAAACCTCAAACCTTCTTCTTGAACCTGGTTGATTCAGTACTATATATACACTGGACCTATAATTCTACATAGGTCCAGTGTATACCAGTGGCATTTCTACTGCTCCCTGTGCTGCACCTCACACAAACTGCAGGCATGAAGTTCATATGTAATTACTTTAGATCCAGTAAATGAAATGCTGCTAGGTGGGTATTTGTTAAATGAAGATGCAAATGAGTTACCTCAAATAAACCCGGGAATAATTGGCAGTTAGACAGCATGCAGCTAGAATAGCTGATGAGACTACAGTAATAGTACACAATTGGGACATTGTAAAAAAAAAAAAAAAAAAAATCTAACAGCTTGCAAACTTTCAAAGAATCCTTTATAAGAGGAACAAACTTCCTGCTGCCATTAGCGGACCACCTCCTGAGCATGCAGGCTGCCTGGCTGCCACGCCGTTCTTCTGGCTTTAAAACAACAGGTTTCTTTTCTGCTATGCCGAATATAACTGACCGGTCACAGCAAATGTCCAAGAAATTTACTGGCTATTTCCTGGCTATTCCGTTCGGCAGTTGTCAAACAAGCACACCACTAACCCGCCGAGAATCGTACGATTCTCGGCGGGGTTTCCAGCCTGCTTGTTCGACGGAAGACATGCGGTCGTACAATAGAAACGGTCGCACGCCTTCCATACACTTTGCGATTATCGTTTGATCGTGGGATTTCCAGAGATTATCGTACAGTGTATGGGCACCTTCAGTGGCATTCTTGTACAGCAAAGATCTCAACATAAAAACTGCACATGCTCAAACGACAATCTGTCCTTTCGATTGATGAAAATCGGGCACGTGGTGGTGCTGACGAACGTTAATTGCTAACTACATTGGTCTGTGCATGATGGGCTAGTTGGAAGAAAATTGAACGAGGGTGAGATGTCTGGACAAAAGAAATTGGTTTATGGCCACCTTAAGGCTGCAAGCAAATTGGATAAAAGATCTGCAGGAGAGGACAAGGGAGCATGCTTTTAGCTTCTGCGATCAGAGTCAGCAAATACCTTGGCAATTTGGGCCATAAATCCTTACATAACTATGGTTCAAACTTCAACCGAGAATGGAGAGGGCCCAGCCACACCCAGCACAGACAAGGTGGACAGAACAAGCTCTACGATCAGATATCATCATCATTCCAGGCTGCAGATGTCGAGAAATGTTAAAAAGGTATATATATATATATATATATAGATAT
>NW_017306830.1:1028746-1039966 GCF_000935625.1 Nanorana parkeri | reverse complement strand
TCAGACACCTTACTACTGCTTGGTGGTAAAGTAACGCATAGGATCAGAGTAAGAGGTAAGGCGTCAGGTACTTACTAAACTCAGACAGCTGGTAAGTGATGGTTTGGACGACTAGAGGTGACCAAATTAAGCGAGCAGTAGGAATGGATGGAACATTGAGGAGCCATGTGTCTCTTTGCAAGCAGCAGAAGCAGTGAGGAAAAGTTTCCTTGATGATGTATGGCAGCACAGAGCTCAGAGCGCACATTACTCCACCCAGCAGATGAAGTCCGGGCTCAGTTGCACAGCATTAGCCCCTTCCACTGCAAAACCAGCCAGAACAGGGATTAAAAGTGCTCAGCAACCCAAATTATTGAGGTAACTCCCAATGCTCGACACGTCTGTCCTCCTAGGACACTAGGAAAAAAAACTGATGCATGCTGGTAGTGGGTGGTTTTTTTTTCTAGTGTTCATTACTCCTGTACTCCCAACCTAAAAGTTAAAAGGACTTTGTCTCCTGCAGTGAGATGTTGTACCATTTCACCTAGAATATCCAATGTAGTGAAGAGACACAGGAAACCTTAAGCCAAGTATGAGTCATAAAACCAGGTACAGGACCCACAGATGTTTATTGAGTTTCAGGTGCAAACAGGAGGGTAGGGGAGTGAAAGTAAGACGAGTTTGTCGATTTGGAAAGGTAGCATTAAAGAGAACCTGTTATTTAGCCGCTGGGGCTTTGGAAACATTGTGAAAAGACATCAGGCAAACATGTGCAAATAAAGCTTTTTGCAATAAACGAAAAGTTAACAGGAGCACTCACCTTGCCTTCCCATTTCATGAACCGAGTTTTATCCTCCACCAGGCACTGTAAGAGACGTTGGGCACCCTGAGCCTGCGTTCCCCTCTCTCGGCCCGAAAGGATCCGGACCGCATTCTTCTCAGGCACAACCCTCATGGCACCGCCGGCGCCGTCACTACGACTTCTCAGAACAAGACGAAGGAGCTGACATTCAGGTGGGGACAGGCAGACTTCATGGAAGCCTAAGTGGGTCAAAGGGAAAGAAAAGGTTAGGCTGCTAATCGTGTGACAATTTAAAGCAAGTTAAATCCGAAGCCAAAATAATGATTTAAAAAGGAATAAAAAACATAATATGTTAGTCCATCACAGGAGTGAGCTTGGAGCAGTGACTACTTTTACAACACACACGGGGACCATGGGGAACAAAAGTAGCCACCTTCCAGAAGCAAGGACAGTGTCAGAGATGATCTGAGGATCTACAGCCGAGTGATACACATTAAAGTTAAATTTTTGTTTTGAGTTTAGTGTCAATTAACTACAGCACGCCAGTCAATGTTGAAGGTCATGTAAAGCATGTCTAAACCCAAAAACAAAGCCACAACATCCATGCTCCGGTAAAGGTCAATATATTAAATAGAATATTAAATAAGCTACACTTCCATTATTGACCTGCAGAGATTTTTTGGCTCGGTAACTCTGCTAGCACATGCTGAGTTTTCAGGAGAATTGCTCTTTGGAAAATGCCATATTTATATCCATTGGCCTTTTGCAGTTTTTCCATTATCAATGCAAAGCACGTGGCCCATTAAAATGTCTGTCTGGCTCCTATCTTCACTGACTGGCTCTTGTATTTAAGCTTTTATGTCTGGAAATTAATTTAAAAACAAAATAATAATATTGTAGAGCTTTTGTAATACAATTCCCATGATTTGTCTTTTTAAAATCTGCAAGTACAGAAAAAGTAGAGATGTGGGAGGGACCGAGCAGGCTCCACCCACTACAAGATGCCCGCAGAAAACTACAGGAGGGAGCAGATACAAGACCAGTCACCCTGCACAAGGAGAGAGAGCAGCAGTGACCGGTCTTTATTACAGGAAGTCTCACACTTGATTACTGCACAGATCTGGAAGAAAAATACAAAAGCTCAACCAGATTCAAATAAGAATGCACAAGTCTTTTGTATTTGGACCAAGGGGTAAGCAACCTTGGCACTCAAGCTATGCTTAAAGCACAACTCGGGGCAAACTTTTTCTTAACCCTTGTAATGGGGCTAACCCCGCACTGCAAGGTTTAAGAGTTAGTTTTTGTCTAGGTGTAAAAATAAAATTATACTCACCTGATCCTCCTAACGGGCTTGCTTTTAGGGCCCATTCACACCACATCCAGATCATCATCTCCAGACCAATTCAGATGGTTCCGGACCCAAAATGCATCCTAATGTATCCCTATGTTATTTCTGGCCTCTGTTCACACCAGTGCAGTCCGTTCCAACCCAGACCAGAAAAATACTGCACGTCTCATTTTGTCTGATCTGGAATTATTATTATTATACAGGATTTATATAGCGCCAACAGTTTGCACAGCACTTTACAATATAGGGAAGACATTACAATCACAATATAAAATCAGGATAAGATGGTGAGGAAGGCCCTGCCCGTGAGGGCTTGGAATGCATGGAAACGCATTCAAACGCACCTGAAAGCCCATTTTAAGCTAAAAAAAAACAAACAGCTCCAAGACGTGGCAAAATGCAATGCACTGCGTTCCTGATCTGGTCAAGAAAATGGTGTGAACCTGCCCTTAGACCGGTCCCTGGAGACTTTCTCCCCCTACGTGGAGGAGGGGACAAGCAGGAGGGAGCGCTGTCATAGCCGGCTGGCTCCGAGCATCAGACGAGTATTTTTGTTATTTTTTGCACCCAGACAAAAAAACAAGCACATAACCCTTGCAGTGGAGGTGTAGCCCCATTGGAACAGTTAAGAAAAAGTTTGCCTGGAGTTCTTCTTTAAACTACAAATCCCATAATGCCTCTAGGGGTTATATTTGCGGCTGTCAAAGTCTGGCAATGCCTTATGGAATTTGAAGTTCCTCAACAGGTTGCCTACCCCTGATTTAGACAATATTTGCTTATGCCAAAGTTCAGCTTTAATAACATATAGGAAAGATATACGTGTGCAAGTTTATACATCTCACCTTTAGACATGGTCAAAAAAAAGGAGAAGAACATCAAACTACAAGTTATAACACAGAACAAAATACACAGACACCACAGCAAAAGAACAGAACTGGGACAAATGGCCGTGCCGATGCAATCAGATATCCACAGCTTTGTACAGAGCAGCCCTAACAAACAGAACCATCACCTCAAGATTAAAAGGACAACTATGGGGTCAGGGCTTTTTCCGCCATAGTTCTCGTAAAGGGTTCCGGGAGAACACAAACTAGCGTCCTCCCGTCACCCAAAGCTCAGTATACCGCGAGCTACATACTGAGACGACGCAGCCGGAACGGATCCCAACATTGCTGTCGAGATCCACCCAGCTGCGGGATTGACAGCTGGCTCTGCCTATCCAAAAGGCAGAGCCAGCTGTGCCCGCCCCCTTCCATTCCGCCAGTCAGCGCTGGAGGATCGGACAGGGGAGGGGGGGAATCCCTGCAGGGAGCCCTGAGTGACAGTCACGGCTCTCGCTCGCCTCATAATTCTCGTTTAATTATAGAGAAGAGGATAGAGAGATGACGCACGCATGTCTGACATCTCAGTAATGTTACAGAAGAAACCAATGTAGTACACCACGATTAAAAAAAAAAGAGTCAGACGTAGAGAGCGGAAGGTGCCGAATTCAACATTAATTTGCCTCCCGTTGCTTCGGGATCCAAATTCATTCAGCTTTTGAATTACATCAACCGCAATGCTATATAAGACACACAGCCAGGAAAGGGTATTTAAGGCTGACTGATACATAAACATTGAAATAAAAGTACCATCATAAATAACACATTATAATAATAACACACTGACACAGCAGTGTACACACTCCGCGCTCATCTAGATATGCAATTACAACGCTGTACGGCTTTTGCAGATTTTATTGGATCAGTTACACAATGAGCCGCCTTACACAAGCCTAGACTTTGGTGCCGCAAAAAAAACAAAGGGAACGTCAATGCCGTTCCGGAAACTCAATCACGCTCAGGTAACATCTCTTACAAAACTGCAAAAAGGAAGGAGAACGAGAGCATTACGTAGCAGAGACAAGCCAATGAGCCATCTGAGACTGGGCTTGACGCACCTAACAGAATGCTATATAATTGTTAATTACACACTACAGACAAGATCTGCAGCCAATCAATGACTCCGGACTAAAGGAAGGTTAAAAGAAGAACTCCCGGCATTGTAAAAATAAACCCTTAGAATCGGGCTACCCCTGCACTGCAAGGGTCAAGTCAGGGGTGGGCAACTCTGGCCCTCTAGCTGTTGTGAAACCACAAGTACCATGAGGCATTGCAAGACTGACAACTACAGGCATGACTCCCAGAGGCATGTTGGGATTTGTAGCTAAAGCACAGCTGGAGGGTTGGAGTTCCCCACCCCTGGGTTAAGTCCTCGTTTTAGTCTAGGGCAGGGGAAGCCAAACTCTGGCCCGCCAGCTGTGGTGAAACTACAAATCCCATGATGCATCTCTCTCGGGGAATCATGTCAGTGGCTGTGAGAATCTTGCAATGCCTCATGGGATGTGTAGTTCAACCACAGCTGGGGGGCCAGAGTTTGGCTACCCCTGATCTAGGGTCTATAATAAAGAAGATATAGTCACCTGATCCCTGGTCCCGTGGTGGTTGTTGGAAATGCAACACCATATGCTAATGTACTGATATGTCTTTTGAGCTGTAGATGGCGCTGTAGTGCAATGTTTTACTATATGCATGCTTATCTATGATACACAGGACGTTTTCCTATCTATATGTTTCCTGCACAATTCTGTATTCACATATAATGTCCTTATAAGCAAGTAATTCAGCACACAAGATCTCACTGCTTCATCTAAACACATAACCAACAGTGGTGCCCGCTCACCTCTTTTCCTCTCAGAAGTGAGCTTGGAGCAGTGACTACTCACCATACTGGTAAAGACAAGTGGAAGCAGATGGAGCTCCCCGATGTCTGCGTTTGGTCCACAAGCCTTGTATACGTGTAGTGACCAAACATCAAAGTCACATGAGGAGCATCTCACAAGTCCGCGGTCAGCGAGCAGATGACCCCCTTCTTAGCATCAGAAGAATGCAAGCACATGCGTGAGGAAACATATGAATGGTTTTCAATATTAGCTATTGCTACCACTGGATACACTGTTTATTCATTCAGATCCTCTAACGTTTTGTCACATTTTATTTGGAAATGGATGATCCTCTTGCAAACATCTTCCAATTCACATGTACACACATCGGTCTCTGGTTTACACTTAATCTGCCAACCAACCCCGAGGAAAAATCAGCATTTAAAGCGGAAGTAAAGTGGAAAAAATGATAAACTGATGGGAGGTAGGGATTTTTGGCAGAAGGTAAATGCAAGTCTGTTCTGCCAAAAAAAAAAAAACTTCTTCCTCTCTCCCCCAGAGATTATTTATTTATTTTTTTCTGTGCCCACATGCATTGTGCAGTGTACACTCTCAGCTCATTCACAGCATCTCTGATGCCATGAATGGGCCTGATGTTGGAGGATGCAACTCCTCTACACATGCACAGGATTTGTTATCAATGGCCACCCAACGGCCAAAGAGGAGGCCTGCGAACCCAAAAGTAGCAGCAGAGGGGGATGGAAGATGTATTGCACGGCATTGGAGGACACACTTGAGGGGCAAGCGTGCCAAGAATACTGGGCATAAAAAAATTAGGGATGCACTGATACTAGTATCGGTGCCGATGCCGAGTATTTGGGCGAGTACTCGTACTCACCCAAATGCTCCGATGCCTAGCCCGATACTTCCGGTATCAGGAAGCCGGGCAGCGCGTCATTACATGCTGCCCAGCTTCCTGATTGGCTGGTAAGCCAGCTCCATGTTCTCGTCACAAATAACAATTTACAGCTCATCATTCAAACATACATTTCTACAAACATTCTGACAACCAAAGAAGTAAAAAAAAAAGAAAAGGCTCATGCAGGCAATCTCTGACCTGCTCATTATCAAATGCAATACAATTTACAGAGCTTAAGCAAGTGAATCCAAGGAGACTCGGAGCTGGGCAACCAAGTCATACTGACCCTGTGTACTGGACGCTTTTATCCTTCTCTCTTACTTTGTTGCCTGTCTTGTCTAGGCAAGGAAACAAGATCTAAGCTTTATTTACTATACAAATAATAAAACTATGAACATCAAACATTTCCTCCTACATCACATCCAGCTGCACGCAGCCAAATAATTTGTCAGATGAAGAATAAGATCACCTTTCTCCCTTATTCCGGTTATGGGGTGCACAGGACCACCTACCAAGCGACCGTGTTTGGGCCAGAGTGTCTAACCGCCAGGTCCGAACACTGCTACTTGGGGAAGCAATCCATCCACCCGGGTACCCTCCAACACCAGCCCTAGCCCTACCCTACAATGGATTACTGCAGTGTGGCGGTAGCATGAATCCATCCACCCGGGTACCCTCCAACACCAGCCCTAACCCACAATGGATTGCTGGTGTAGGGAGGCAGCAATGAAGCATGGATAGGTGAGCGCACCTTGCTTTTTGGAGACACTGACACTTTGCCTGATTGGGCAGGTGACAGCGTCTCTTTAAAGCCATCTCAACCTTCTTCTGATCTCTAATTTTGGTGGATGCATGGAAAACTTTTTACCACATTAAATAAAACAGCCTACATGCATTATTTTATTATTTTCACTAAGTATTGCCAGTAAAATAAAAATCCATTTAAATAAAATTAATACACACAGCTGGTAAATCAGTTGAGGGATCATCTCCAAAATGAAAAGATAACTGTATTGTAACTAGGGATGCACCGATACCGGTGCCGATACTGGGCATTGTCACGAGTACTCGGAATAGTGAAAATGCCCAGATACTAAGCGTGGAGTTTTAAATGGAAGCCAAAGCTGTAAATAGGCGCTAATTCACTGCTGAGGTCCCCAGCAAGGTCCTGGCAGCTTTGCGGTGAATCGCAGCACCTGTTTACAGCGTCAGACGAAAATCTCCTCCTCCTTCCCGCCTAGACTGACCGGGACCACTGGCGAGACCCACACAGCCCTCCTGAGACCCTGCACGGCCCTCTGAGCAAGCCATAGTTTAAATAAATAACATCCCTTACTTCTTTCCTGCCTTTGCTTTGGTTAAAAACGGAGATAACAAACATATGGCAATATAAACACAGCTTTGTTTATATTCAGCCTTTCTGCAGTCTGCATTGTAACTGCAAATCAAGAACAAGCATAAGGATGGCACCTGCTCTATATACCTGATTGACTGAATGTCTTCAGTGCCAGAAGCCATAATTAATTACATTTCTAATCTTCACTGCTTTCATATTTTTAAGGAAGATCACAAACTCCCACAAGCAGGAAGTTCTTTCGAATATCAATAAGTGTGGCACAATCGACAGCCGAAAACGACAATGTTCCCGAAAATTTTCGAAGGAGCATGTTGGACATTTTTTCTCCATCAAACGGATTTCCATTTCTAACACTGAATGCGGTTTTCATTCAGAAACTCCATTAATTCCAATATCAAATGTTAAATAAAAATGAATATTAAAATACATTTTGAATGACAATCGGCAAGTTTCTGATGCCAGTATTGAACATTCAGACGGTATTTTTTCGTACAAAACGTTTGTGCAAAAATCTACCCGTGTATACCCGACTTTACTTCACACCAAACAGTAGTAAAGACTATCACTGCAAAAGCATGAGGGTGGCTACTTTGTTTTTTTTGTAGTGAAAGTAAACTTAATAGAAGGTGCCAAAACCAACAACAACCTTTATCTGCAATTCACTTCGAAATCAATTTACATTTATGTACCAGTTGCCACTTGCTTTCTATCTGCTGTACAAAAAAAAAGGAAGTAAGATTTAGCAGTAGCAGGTCCAGTAATGGATAAAACAGAGACAAGCCTAACTTACACATCACAATTAAGCTGGCCATACACGGTCGAATTTCGTCTGAGTCCTGCCTACAGCGCCAAATTTCAAGCAGTGTATGGTCCTGTCGGTACCCACCATTCAACAAAAGTCCATTTTTCAATCGACCTTTGTTGAAGGAGCCCGACCAAAAATTCTCAGCCGAACAGGCACTGCAGCCAATAAGTGTAGCCATTCTTTGGGTATTCTGACAGCGACAGACCCACCAATAGTCAAAATAGTCCAACAGGGGAATTGAGTGGGTTTTTTTTTCTCATCCAAGCCGCAGGCCAGCTTTACCTTCACCAAAACTGCAGCCCATTCATGCCTACATGGTATGAAATTCACTTTCCATTAAATTCAAAATGGAAACTCATGTAGACGCATATTATGATGTGCATTGACTTAAATGTAGAGAACGCTGCGACACTGTTTTTCCATTTATTTAAACAAAAAATGCATCAGGAAAAAAAAAGAAAAAAAAAATCATAGGAGTGAATGGGCCCTAAAGGAACCCATTCATCAGAAAAATTTGGAAGCCGCTATTGCTATTTCCTCTTTTGCAAATCCTAATTTCCAGGTTGTCATATTGACCTTCTTGCATCCACACTCCAAAACATTAAGTCAGTGACCTGGAACAAGTCTGCAGATAAGGACTTCTCTGATCTGACAGCCCCCATATACACTGGAGAGCAGGGGCCCGGGTGCACGCACACAACAAAGACCACAAGCAAAAAAAGAGACACTCAAGAGGAAGAAGTCGGTTTATATTTATATAAACCTTAGAGTTTCATCTTCCTCTATGCAAGTCCACGAGTGTCTCATTCCCTTGCTTATATATAAATACACACCTATATAATACAATAATATATACACACACACAAATATATACATTTGGGATGCACTGAAATTACAGCTGAAAATGGTACTGTGAGCAAAATGCTGATAGTACCAAAATGGCCGAAAATGCAGTGCATCCCTAGCTTCTCTCCTTCCCGGTGGACGCCGTTCTGTGCCCCCCCCGCTGTGTTGACAGATACAGCGGGGATCGGAGGGGACACAGAGCCAATCCAGTTGCCGGCGCCCAGTGGTAAGGAGAGAAGCTGTCAGGAGGCCGAGCAGGATGGTACGGGGAGGAGCCAGCTGTCACAGGGGGCCGAGCTCTGCTCCACCCCACGTGACTTCCTCTGACAGGCGGGAGGGGACAGAGCAGTCAGGATGGAGAGTGGAGCACAAACACTCAGCTATCAGTACTGATCACTGAGGGCGGGAATTTATCAAAACTGGAGCAGGCAGAATCTGGAGCAGTTGCCCATGGCAACCAATCCACTTCTCTCTTCAGTTTGCTCAGGTAAGATTTGAAAATGAGACAGAGAAGCTGATTGATTTCAGTGCTCCAGATTTGGGCTGCTCCAGTTTTGATAAATCCCCCTGTGACTGTTTGTAAATAACTGAGGACCTAGTAAGCTTACTGTGTCTCCAGTTATGAATGAACAGGAAGTGCTCTACATCACTTTTGGTTACACATAAATAGTCCCAGAGGTCTGGATCCATACACATATTTCAGATCCAAGATGGCTTTGAGCTCAGTGTGACCTTCTAGCTGGTAGTTTTATTCTCATGTATTACAGTACTGTCACAGGGAACTTACTTCTGCAGGTTACACTCGTTTCTTGTCCCTCAGAAAGATGACATTTCTATGTTAGAATGACATGAATTACAATTTCAGCAAACTCTGCCCCCTCCACACACTTCACTACTGCTGTGAGAAATGTATTTTTAAACCAAACTGTTGCAAACAGTTAAAAGGAAAGGCGAGTACCAGCTGGGCGCCCTCCAAGCTCCCCAGACTGAACAACACTTGTTTTTTTTTTCCTTAGGGGTCATCTGAATTCAATCATCTATCAGTATCTGCCTGGGACAATCTCTGAGCTGGGACCGCATCTGAGCTTTCTATTACGGGTTCCCTGAAACGCAGCAACTTGTAGAGTTGCATCATTTTCGATGGTGACCGTTCCCACCCAAGTGTGGCGTCAAGTGAAAACGACCTTTATTTTGGGCAGAAGTACGTATTTTTTGCCCACAAAGACTTGGAAACGGCTGAAAAAAAGCATGTCATGTGCCTTTTCAAACCTAACAAACATTAGGCTAAAACAAAAACAAAACACTCAGGCATGTAAACGCCTGAAAAACATACAAAGGGGTTTTAGAATCGTCTGAACACCCTCACGCTTAAAAAGGAGAACTATGAGGTGAGTGAAAAATCACTCGTCCTCATTAGTTGGAGCCGACGTGTGGCAATGAAACTGTCACAAGTCGGCTCAATAGATCGGGAAGTGAGCAAACACATACCGTCGCTCGCTGACGTCTCGATCATGTCCCTGCAGAGAGCCGTGACTGCCACTCACGGCTCCCTGCAGGGACTCCCACCCTCCCCTATATTCCAGCGCTGCGTGGAGGGACGGACGGGGCGGGTACAGCTGGCTCTGCCTCTAGATAGGCAGAGCCCACTATCACTCACGCAGCTGGGTGGATCTCGACAGTAATGTCAGGATCCGTCCCGGCTGTAGCTCGCGATATACTAAGCTTTGGGTCATGGGAGGACCCAACATCTCTCCCTCTTTTCTGCAAGGGTCTAAGGTCCCTTGAATCATACACAGTGTATAGAGGTGAGGACGCTGAGGAAGATTCCAATGCTGCTGCTGCAGAGGGGACAGGCTGAGGGAGCACAGTGACACCCGGCCGGATCCAGAGCTTCAGGTGAGTATATCTTTATTTTAGCATCTAGACACAAACAAGCACCTAACCCTTGCAGTACGGAGATAGCCACACTGTGAGGGTTATTTTAAAAATGTCCTGGTCTTTAACGCTCAGCATTGGATTTCAATTATATTCCACGGTGCCCTTCACACCTGAACGTAGTCGTCGCTTGCAACTTGTCACCGGAAAACGTACTTGAGCTTGTTTTAGGGGGAAGAGTCATGCAGTTCAGTCCCAATAAACGTCAATAGGAGCGCCTAAAGAACATGCATACCGTGCTTTTATTTTGTTCGCTTTCTTGGCTACGAATGAGCCTTCCATTGGCTAATAAAAACAACAAATTAAAAAGAAAAAACTCAATACCCAAAAAACACAAAAAAAGCTCGTACAAAAAGGTCTTAAAAATAAAAAGCTCCTGAAAAACCACCACAGACGGTCAGATGAAGTGTGATTGGGGTCCTCAGGAGGAAATGATCTCTTTATCTAGTGACATCAGTTCTGCTACATTGAGAAATGTTCGGCGTTCCTGTATTTTGCGAATGCCGGCAATCTGAGCGACTAATGTAA
>NW_017306830.1:983521-1028732 GCF_000935625.1 Nanorana parkeri | reverse complement strand
TCTCTCACCCCCTTCCAGGGTCAGTACCAGGCCAGGAGTGCCCCTTGGCAGTGCCCCCCACCACACTAGGTGTCCCCCTCAGCCCGGCAGTCACCTCTCGGGCGGTGCAGGCCTCCTCTCCGGCCTGGGTGTTCTCGGTGACGACGAGGCCCGACAGGCCGCTGTGAGCCCCGGAGAGCGTTCTGGGAGGAATCCTGGATGGCGGCCGGCCGACGGGGAGTGAAGAAGAAGAAGCAGCCGATGGCAACAGACACCGAGAAAAGCTACCATCCGGGACAATGGCGGCCGCCAGACCGAAACAACCGAGGGCCGAACCCACCGGATACCCGAGCGAATCGATGAGGAGCCAACTAGGATCGAACTGAGCCAATCACAGGGCGGCGTCCTCGGCCAGACGAGAGCAGCCGAGTGCGGCTGAGGTGATGTAGGCTGATTAATCGAGCTGCTGGCACTTGTCAGTCTCCACGTCTTGGGGAATTGTGCAGGTTGTCAGAGTTGGTTTCATTAGTGCTTCTGATCTCCGTGGGCAGTGTTCAAGAAATGCTAGTTGTTCGGCTGCCAAACCTACCCAGTGTCATCAGTAAGCTGAGTAACTGATGTAGAACAATATGCAGATGTGGAAGTTCAGCTTAACTTGCTGCATGCTTGTTTGTGTCAGTGATATGGAAACTGTGGAAGCCAGAGTTAGCCAGGCAATTTGCATTTTCTTAAGAGCTTTGCGTCCATCTTCTATCCAACCTTTTCTAGGTGCCTTGGATAGTTTTTACTCCACTGCATGCTCTGTGGACACGGAGATCTTTAAGAGAGCGAAACAGCAAAACGAAAAAATTGTGAGCAGGCCGGCTTTTTAACACGGAAGAGGCTCGCTATGTCTGATCTGCAACAAAACGAACACTGGCCTGTTCACAAATCTGCTTTAGAATGGACACTGAGCTGCTATACACCAGGGGTGGGCAACTCCGGCCCTCCAGCTGTGCTTTAACTACAAATCCCATCATGCCTGTAACTGTCAGTCTTTGCAATGCGTCATGGGACTTGTGGTTCCACAACAGCTGGAGGGCCGCAGTTGCCCACCATGGTATACACCATCAGCCGGAATAAGTAAACATTGTGTTAGAGTTACGTCATTCCAGTGCGGCCAATCAAAATGGCTGAAGATCCCTAACCCGGAAAATGACTAGGTGAAGATATCAGTACAGGTGAGGCGAGGGAGTATGGCTCCACTGTAACACACCGCCACCTGGGAAGTTACGCAAGTATTCAAACTACCCGTCCTGCGTTTTGTTACTTAAAAGAGAACTTTGGGGTAAGTGTTTTTCCCCATAGTTCTCCTAAGGGTCACGGGAGGACATAAACTAACCTCCCGTGACCCAAAGCTCAATATATCGCGAGCTACAGCTCGCTGTATACTGAGACCGACGCAGCCGGGACGTATCCCGACATTACTGTCGAGATCCACCCAGCTGCGTGATTGACAGCGGGCTCTGGCTAATTAGAGGCAGAGCCAGCTGTACCGGCCCCCTCCCCATTCCTCCAGTCAGTGCTGGAGGAGAGGGGAGGGGGAATCCCTGCAGGGAGCCGTGAGTGACAATCACGACTCTCTGCAGGGACGTGAGCGAGCGACGGTATGTGTTCGCTCACTTCCCAATCTACTGAGCCGACCTGTGACAGTCTCATTGTCACAGGTCGGCTAGAACTATGAGGTGAGTGAAAAGCACTCCCCTCATAGTTCTCCTTTTAATGGCTTGTTTTGGTCTAGGGGGTTCAAATTACAAAGTTATACTCACCCGATCGTCGGAGTCGGCTTGCTCTTAGCCCGGTCCCTGTAGCCTCGCTCCCCCTCCACTGCAGCAGTCTTAGGATCATTTGAGTAGAGTGTATATGGCATGAGGATGCCAAGGGACATTCCATCACTCGGCACAAGAAGAGACAGGCTGCAGGAAGTGCTGTCAAAGCCGGCCAGACTCCGAGGTTCAGGTGAGTATACCTTTGTCATATCCAGCCCCAGACCAAAACGAGCGGTTAACCCATGCCGTGGGGCTACCAATACATAAACATTACCCGCAGTTCTTCTTTTAAAGGAGAACTATGAGGCGAGTGATTTTTCACCCAACCTCATAGTTCTAGCCGACCTGTGACAATGAAACTGTCACAGGTCTGCTCAATAGATCGGGAAGTGAGCGAACACATACCGTCGCTCGCTCACTTCTCGATCCTGTCCTTGCAGAGAGCTGTAACTATCACTCACGGCTCCCTGCAGGGATCCCCCCCCTCCGATTCTCCAGCGCTGACGGTCGGAGGGGGCGGGTACAGCTGGCTCTGCCTCTAGATAGGCAGAGCCAGCTGTCACTCACGCAGCTGGGTGGATATCGACAGTAATGTCGGGATCCGTCCCGGCTGCGGCAGTCTCAGTATACCGCGAGCTGTAGCTCGCGGTATACTGAGCTTTGGGTAACGGGAAGACACTAGTTTATGTCCTCCCGTGACCCTGAGGAGAACTATGGGGAAAAACACTGACCCCATAGTTCTCTTTTAATGCGGGAGAAATGATCTGCAGGAAAAAGGGCTGACGTCGATGTGCGTTTTTTGCCAGACCTTGCATGCAGTGAGTTCCAGTACATCACGAGCCCCTGGCGTGTCATGCACCAAGTTATAAGTAGTCTGTAGTTCAGGACTAGTGATAGTTGTACATTAAAATATAATCAGACAGGATATGGTGAGGTGGAACTAAAGGAACCAAGAAGAAGCGTATCTAAACCCAAAAACAAAAAGGTATCATATTGCAGCTCAGTCCTTAGATGTGATGGCTGCATTAGTTTTAATTTTTACTTGTTGATCCTGCCAGTAACACACTTCCTGTCCTAGGGTGACAACACTCATTCACCTTTCTGTATCAGGACAACAGAAACAAGATAGAACTGTGGATCCCTGCCCCTCTCCCACTGTCCATAATAAAGATGCATGGAGCTGTAGTCCTCAGAGAACAATGTACATGATAGCAGCCAGCATAGGCAGGGAGCACAGGAAGTTATCCGCTCACCAGATTTCCAGCAAGATCAACAGGTATTTTTATTTCACTCATCAAATAGAAACTACAAGAGGATTTTATTGTTATATTTAACAATTAGTATATTTATTGTTGAGGTTTATAAACACTTTGGAGTCATTAATGTAGAGCTCAATTTCATATGTATACTGTGAAAGTCCTGTATGTTAGGTGAGGTATGTCATACAGCAGAGGTGCTATGCACACCGCTTGTACACACATTTAGTGCTATTTAGGTTTATTTTTCATTCTGTATAATATATCACTATGTGGTGCTAAGTAATCATTTGTGGTCATCAGCTGTTCAGCTCCCTATATACTTCCTGTGGACATAAGATTGTGGGTGGTGAGAGGAGGAGCTACATAAATTGTTCAGGTGATGTGCTTCATCTACAACTGATTCAGCTTGCTGGTTGAGAATCTGAAACGGCAGAATAACTGAGAAAACAAACACCGAAAAAAACATCCAGATCAACTATATACATCACAGGAATGTTCAAGTGTATGTATAGCCAGAGCTTGGAGTACCATTGATGACATTTCCCTTCACTTCCTATCCCAGAGACACAACAGGACGTTAAGTGAGGGGAATTCCCCTCTTAGACATTTGCAAAACAGAAAAAATGGTCACCAGCCCTCCAAGTTTTCCTCAAAACGAAATCCTTTTATTCATTCTAGCAGGTCGTATCACCATGCGTGCCACACATAATGATATGACCTGCTAGAACAGGGGTGCCCATTAGGTAGATCGCGATCTACCAGTAGCTCTCAAAACTGATGCTGGTAGATCACGAAAGGGTGTGAATGGTGGTCCCTTTATTCCATTTTGGTATATTTACCAGGAGAGAGAGGGGGGAGAGACAGACAGGAGAGAGAGGAAAGACGGCGAGAGGAGAGACAGACAGGAGAGAGAGGAAAGACGGCCGGGGAGAGAGAGCGAGGAGAGACAGACAGGGGAGAGAGCAAGGTGAGACAGCCAGGGGAGAGAGCAAGGTGAGACAGCCAGGGGAGAGAGCAAGGTGAGACAGCCAGGGGAGAGAGCAAGGTGAGACAGCCAAGAGAGCAAAGAGAGACAGTCAGGAGAAAAAAACGAGGAATGAAAGCCAGGAGAGAGAGAGAGCGAGCGAGGAAAGACAGCCAGGAGAGAGAGGAGAGACAGCCAGGAGGATGAAATGGAGAGACTGCCAGAAGAGAGAGCAAGGAGAGAGAGGAGAGACATCAAGGAGAGAGAGAGAGCGAGGGGAGTTTTTTTTTTCCGTTGGTAGATCTCATGTAGCTCGTCATTTGAAAAGTAGATCTTAACACAAAAATTGTGGCCACCCCTGTGCTAGAATGAGTAAAAGGATTTCATGTCGAAGAAAACTTGGGAGAGCTGGTGACCATTTTTTCTGTTTTGCAAGTATTTGGCGGCACCGTCTGCGGCCACTTCAGTACACACATATACACACACACTATATGGGGCTTCTCGGTCAGGGTTGCAGTGGGACTCTCAATTTGACTGAACCTCTCAGACATTTGTCCCTGGAACGAGTGTCTAGTTGTTTCTTTGGAGCAGGATTATACATAGGGCTCTATAGGCAGCTTGTGTTGTTCAGAAAAGCTTGCGGGGACAGATTTAAAGTGATATTGAGTCACCATTGTGTGTGCTAGAAAGCTGCGTGTCTCTCCAAGCACACATTCCATAATAGAAGTCACCAGCGCTCGATGATGTGTGCAAGAAGTAAAGCACTTTTTATTAAATTGTCACATGTGTCATACAGCCCTGTATGCGCAGAAGACGTGTATCCAAACCTGTTTTTAACCTTAGTGGTGAGACAAGTTTTTTTTTACATGCTGGCTTGTGAGTGTGCCAGGAAAACCTTTTGCTGTTATACAGCCCTGTATGACTCATGTGACAGCTTAAAGGAGAACTATGGGGTCAGTGTTTTTCCCCATAGTTCTCCTTAGGGTAACGGGAGGACACAAACTAGCGTCCTCCCGTTATCCTAAGCTCAGTATAGCTGTAGCTCGCGGTATACTGAGACGCCGCAGCTGGAGCGGATCCCGACGTAGATGACGGGATCCGCCCAGCTGCATGAGTGACAGCTGGCTCTGCCTATCTAGAGGCAGAGCCAGCTGTACCCGCCCCCTCCCCCGTCCGATCCGCCAGTCAGCGCTGGCAGATCGGAGCAGGGAGAGGGGAATCCAGCCCCTCCCCCCTGTCACGGCAGAGAGCCGTGACAGGATCGAGAGGCGAGCGAACCCGGTATGTGTTCCCTCACCTCCCGATCTACTGAGCCGACCTGTGACAGTTTCATTGTCACAGGTCGGCTTAACACTGTAAGTTAGCTGAAATGTGTAAGGACGAGCTCCTGCCTCATGCGATAAGCTTCTGTCTCTACCGTCTCTATATTGTTACAGTCCTCTTCGGCCTCCAGAACAGTGCACCCAACCTCACACCAGATGTCCAGGCCATGCTGTAGAGCGATGTTGTGTAATATGCAACAGGCCAAGACAATCTGAGAGGATTTTTCAGGAGAATACTGCAATGTAGCCCTGGAGCCATCCAGACAACGGAAGCGGTGGCGAAGAGCTCGCTGGGTGCGCTCCATGACGCTGTGAGTGGCGGTATGGGCCATGTTGTAACGGTATTCTTGGGGGCTCTCAGGTATCTGCACTGGGGTCATCAGCCAAGGCCGGAGAAGAAATGCGCTGTCCGCTGTTAAAAAAAAAAAAGAAAAGCAGTACATGAACAATAATACATAATACTTTTATTGGCGGAGTATTTCAAGTAGAATTAAAAGAGAACAATGGAGGTAAGTGTTTTTCCCCCATAGTTCTCTTAAGGGTCACAGGAGGACATATACTAGCGTCCTCCCGTGACCCAAAGCTCTGTATATCGCGAGCTACAGCTCGCAGTATACTGAGACCGCCACAGACGGGACGGATCCCGACAATGCTGTCGAGATCCACCCAGCTGCGTGAGTGACAGCTGGCTCTGCCTATCTGGCTGTTCCTGTAGTCAGCGCTGGAGGATCGGAGCGGGGGGGAATTTCTGCGGGGAGTGGTGACTGATAGTCATCGCTCTTTGCAGGGAGATGATCGGAAAGTGAGCGAGCGACTATGTGTTCGCTCACTTCCCGATCAATAGAGCCGACGTGTGACAGCTTCTTTGTCACAGGTCGGCTCTAACTATGAGGATGAGTGGAAATCACTCCCCTCATTGTTCTCCTTTAAGCCCTCCCTCCTGCTTAGTTCTAATTCCTTCCCTCTGTTATTTA
Organism: Nanorana parkeri; assembly: GCF_000935625.1. Classification (NCBI taxonomy): domain Eukaryota; kingdom Metazoa; phylum Chordata; class Amphibia; order Anura; family Dicroglossidae; genus Nanorana; species Nanorana parkeri. The sequence continues at coordinate 1,022,426 of NW_017306830.1, read as the reverse complement.
GCTCTCAGATGCTAGAGTTTTTTTGAGCAACCAAAGCTTTAACATTTGACAAAATAGAAAGAGATGCCATTGTTGACTGGGTTTTTGAAAGTGCAAGCTCCGGAGTCAACCTAAGACTAGAGCCTGTACTTGCCAGCATATGGCACAGTCTGCAACAGATTAAGAGTTTTACTCTTAATCTGGGGAGGGGGCGGGTACAGCTGGCTCTGCCAGAGCCAGCTGTCAGTCAGGCAGCTGCGTGGATCCAGACAGTATTGTCGGGATTTGTCCCGGCTGCGCGATCTCAGTACATAGTGGGCAATAGCCCAAAAGCTGGGTGGATCTTGACAGCATTGTCGGGATCCGTCCCGGCCGCAGCAGTCTCAGTATACCACGAGCAGTAGCTCGCAATATACTGAGCTTCGGGTCATGGGAGGTGGTTAGTATATGTCCTCCTGTGACCCTAAAGAGAACTATGGGATAAAACCACTTACCCCATAGTTCTCTTTTAAACATATGATAGCAGAAGTCATGGGCCCCATATACAGCCTGGACCAAGAAGGGCATCACAGGGACACAGAGATGGCTTTGAATATGTACAGTACATGGATACCTGTAGTTATGCCCTGAAGAGTAACAGTGCTAAGATCCCAAAACCGAACACTAATACTCCCTCAACAGATCATGTTTAGCATTGGACTGGGAACAAGATTCCACCAGCATACCAAAATGCATGTCCAAGCAAAGTCCTTTACTGACACAGATTGTCATAAAGATGGCGACATTTCGGGCCACGCAGGGTCCCGTCATCATCACTTCATACTGAGCCTGATGAAGAAGCCCTGTGTGGCCCCAAAATGTCGCCATCTTTATGACAATATGCGTCAATAAAGGACGTTTGTTTGGACATACATTTTGGTGTGCTGGTGGCATCTTGTTCGTAGATTGACTGGAGCGGTGCCATCCGCAGTCATTTCAGCACCCATTGTACATCGGGGTCCTAACTAGTCCAACGACCATCGGACTGGGGCACACATGGATAAAACACCAATTTATTTTGCCACTTAGGTAACAACTACTGATATATCAAGGCACACAGGTAGGTAATATTCGCTTCTTGGGTCACTAACACCCATATATGAAAATATTTGGTTCTCCTATATCCTTTGAACTTGACTCACCCAGCATCCAGCCCTCCTTGTGCATTTTTGTCTCAAACAAACACGAGAGCTCAGACTGATGAAGGACAATGTTGTCCGGCGTGCTGCCTGGCCGTTGGGTTTCAGTCCACAGGAGAACCCCTTGAGCATCACAGACTAGAAGACAGTTCAAAGAATGCAGGCCCCTCCTGTTCACATAAGACAAGTCCTCTGCATTAGGGGCTTTGATAGTTACGTGCATACAGTCCACAGCTCCCAGGACCCCGGGGACCCCAGCCAGGTTATAGAAGTCATCCTTTAGTTTCTGCACTGACGCTTCCTCAGGAGGAAAACTTATGAACTGCGAGGCTCTCTCCACTAAAGCTTCAGTTACGTTGGTGACACAACGACTCATGGAGGCTTGGCTGATCCCTATAGTGTCTCCCATGCGTGTCTGAAATGACCCCGATGTGTAGAACCCGAGAGCAGCCATAATCTGGGTCTCTGGGCTGATCGCTCTAGAGCGCTGCGTGGGTCTGGACAGGCTTCCGCCCAGCAGCTCAAGCAGGTAGTCTATGAAAGGCCGCGGGAAACCATACGTGGAAAGCAGGTATTCATCCGTAACATCCTCCAGTCGAAACCGGTCAAGCGTGCGGTGTCCCCGACCATACAGCAGAAGGTCACAGTCCAGGATGGTAATGGGAATTGCCATGTGTACAACGACGAATGGACCATCAGAGCTAAAATGAAATCCTCAAAGTAGTCTGACACATCACATCAGGGACTGCTGAAACACAGAAGACAGAAGAAGAGTATATGTAAATATATATACTAAATAGGGATGCACAGATACCGATACCAGTATCGGTATTGGTGCCGATACTGAGTATTTGGGTGAGTACTCGTACTCGCCAAAATGCTCCGATACCTAGCACGAGTACTTCCTGTATCAGGAAGCCGGGCAGCGCATCATTACACGCTGCACGGTTTCCTGATTGGCCAGGAAACGGCTCCATGCTCTCTCGTCACTTGTGATAAGAGAGCATGGAGCCGACTTCCTGGCCAATCAGGAAGCCTGGTAGCGTGCAATGACGCGTTGCCCGGCTTCCCGATTGGTCAGGAAGCTAGCAAATCCGGAAGCCGGGCACCGTGTAATGACGCAGCGCCCGGCATTCTGATTGGCCGGGAAGCCGGCGTCATGCTCCCTCGTCATCTCATGAATCATAATATTAAGAAAGTGACCTTAAAGCATTAGTTTGTATTACTTTAGTAAAAATGTGACCTGTCCCTTTAAGAAAAAGTATCGGTCATTGGTATCTGTGAGTACTTGATCAAAAGTATCGGTACTCGTACTCGGTCTTAAAAAAGTGGTATCGGTGCATCCCTAATACTAAATAAATATTACTAAAATGTAATGTAGTTTTGTTGTAGGGTATCTATGGTCAAAAACTACAAATAAATCTGTATTTCTATATTGAATTTCCATAAGTTCTATCCCTCTCCTAATAATAACCAGATCCATCCAGAAGTTTCTAAACTTATTCAAAATGCCCAAAGGATGTACTTCCTCAATGCAGTGACACTGTTTCACTCGGCTCTGTAAATATGCACTTCCTTGCGTCTCCACTCTCACAGAGCTTCCCGTCTGAACTACAACTCAACGTCTGAACAATGTAACATCACCCTTGCTTGCTGGAAGCAATGCATGATGGCACATGTAGTCTTGAGAAATGGAGATTGCATCACATCAAGCAGCAGGAAAGAGAAACAAAGCACACTGGGAATACAGGAAGTTGTGGGAAGTGGAAGGCAGCACTCACTACATAAAAGGGATTTATACAAGTAAGCTTTGATTGTATTATCAGAAACATCTCTAGTCTGTATTCCTATTACAATGCTGATAACGAGAGGATGTGCTGGGACTTTAGAACAACCCCATTTAGGTATACTACATACATTGCACGTAGGGATGCAACGTTACTAGTATCAGTATTGATGCCGTGTATTTGGGCGAGTACCCGTACTCGCCCAAATGATCCGATGCCTAGCCCGATACGTCCGGTATCAGGAAGCCGGGTAGTGAGTCATTACACGCTGCCCGGCTTCCTGATTGGTCGGGAAGCTGGCCAATCAGGAAGCCAGGCGCCGTGCAATGACGCTTTCTGATTGGCCGGGAAGACAATTTCATGCTCCCTCGTCACCTCATGACGAGGGAGCTTGGTGCCGGCTTCCCGGCCAATCAGGAAGCTGTGTCAGTCACAGTTTTGCACCGACTTGGGCAAACTGAGTTTACAGCATGCCCCCAAACGTGGGTATCCCTAGAGTTTTCTCTACCTGATTCAAATAGGGCGGTGGCGGTTTGGTAGTGGTGCATGGTATGGGGGGATGGTGCTTGGAAGTAGGGGGGAGGTCTGGTGATGCTGGGCGGCTGTGTGCGGGGTGCTGAAGGTTACCTTTCTCCAGTATACTGCCCAGCTCCTGGCAACCAATGATGTGCCAGTGAGCTGGATTGGACACCAGTCAGAGCGTCACAAGTAGCTAAGCTCCTATCAACCTGGGACTCTCTGGCCACAAAGTGGGGGGCAAGACACACCAGCGTTTCCCTCCACACGACCCAAAGAGATGCCACCTTATTATAGGGACAGCCCTGCCCCCAGTCATCACTGGTTACCAGTTAGCGTTGTTTACTTTCTGTGAACTACAGAACTTTCCCATGCTATGGAGATGATGATGGGTGGGATGTTCTGTAGTGGTCACACACAACTGTCCCAGGGTGACAACGCTGCTCCTTCATAGATATAGTGCATTGAAGAAGCGTTGTCACCCTAGGACAGGAAGTGTTTTACAGGCAGGATCACTAAGTGAAATAAATGGAACAAAAAGGTCTGAGAACAAAACAAATGCAGCCGCCCCCATCTAAGGACCAGGAAGCTGCAATATATGACATGCCAAGAGTATGCATGCCTACAATAAAGAATTCTAAGCAACAATGAAAGTATAGTAAACTTTCTACATGCTGATAAGCAGGGACCACAGGCCTGGGACTGTCTTGAAGAAGAGGAATACCCCGGATGATATGAATAACATACATTACAGGAGAACATATCTACTCACATTGTTCCTACACAGACAGCCTGGGGGCGGGGTCTGTCACCTCACGCTCTGTCTGCCGATTCACAGACGCAGATTCTGCCTCCTTTCCACTAAATTCCGCCAAGAAATAATCTTTGCCGTAAATAAATAGAATAACAATACAATATTCTATCCATAGCCATGACCCAGAAGCTGTTGGGGTGGCGTTTGAATTTTTTTCCTGTGTGGATTGTGCGAGCGAGAACCGTCTGCCGGCTTTACGTGTCTACAGACCGCAAAACACAAACAGTAATGGCGTCGCCGAGGGCTGTGCGGGGTATGTGATGCTTCGGAACTGAGCAGCGTCGGGGCCTGCAGGTGACATCTACTGAGGGACAAAGGACTGGAGCAGCTCAGGCTGTGTGAGTGACCTGGTCCCAGGCTGTCCCTCCAATACCATAGAGAGGAGCAGGAGCGGCTCTGGAATGAGAAGAGGTGAGCTGTGACGGTCATTGGCCTCTGTCTGCAGAGTGTGGGGGAGCTGTCCAGCTGCTGGGGGGTTATTGGTGAAACGGGTGCAGGTAAAAACCTCGAATGGACGTGGAAGCTGAACTCTGGGCACACAAACTTTCACCTCAATAGCCACGCATGATATGAATACACTTTGTGTGCACCAGTTGCCTTAGAAACCCCAGATATTGTCTTGTAAAAGTACCAATGACATCATTACTGTGCGGCACATAGCACGTAGAGAGACCAGAGCTGTGGGAGGGACCCAGCAGGCCACACCCACTACAGGCTGCCTGCAGAAAACTACAAGAGGGGGTGGAGACCAGACCAGTCACCCTGCACAAGGAGAGAGCAGCAGCAACTGGTCTTTATTACAGGAGGGGGGCAGAGATAAGACCAGTCACCATGGACAAGCAGAGAGAGCAGCAGTGAGCGGTCTCTATTACAGGGAAACATTTCACACTGGATTACTGCACTGATCTGGAAGAAATAGACAAAGTACACTAAGATTCCAGGACGAATACACATGACTTGTATTTAGACAACATTTGCTGATCCTGGACTTTAGCTTTAAAGGGAAACTTCCACCAATTTCTCTGAAAATCAGTACTGATTGCTCAGTGTTTGTGCTCTGCTCTCCATTCTGACTGCTCCGCCCCCTCCCGCCTGTCACCGGAGCTGAGCTCTCCTCCTCGCACTGCCCCGCTTGGCCTCTGGACAGCTTCTCTCCTCCCAGCTGGGAGCCGGCAGCTGGATCAGCTCTATGTCCCCTCCAGTCCCCGCTGCCTCTGCAGACACAGGTGGGGGAGAGCAGCAGGGATCGGAGGGGACACAGACCGAAGCTTGTAGCCGGCGCCCAGCGGGGAGGAGAGAAGCTGTCAGGAGGCCGAGCGGGGCAGTGCGAGGAGGAGAGCTCAGCTCCGGTGACAGGCGGGAGGGGGCGGAGCAGTCAGAAGCTGGAGATGTGCCCCATTTACATCCATTTTTTTCTTTGTACTTCATGACGGGTATTGCCGCAACCAAATATAAGCGCTCCCTTACCATCCACTTGCTCTCTGCCGCCAAAGCGTGTATCCCTTTGCTATGGAGGCAACCTGACCCCCCAACTCTGCGTCTCTGGTTCGGAAAAATTAATGAAGTATATCGTATGGAGGATCTCACAGCATCTATCCATAACACTGAGGTACAGGTTTGGCGCGACATGGGGTGCCTGGCTCCACTTCCGATACTCAGACACTTACCAGAGGGCCATGACAGAGCAAGCTCCTGGTAGCTCAACTAGTTCATAGGGAGAGAGAGCGGAGACCTGCCCTTACTCTCACTTCTGCCCCTATCCATGTGCCTATGCCCCTCTTTTTCTTTTTCTTTCTCTTCTCCACTCCTGGAGAAAAGCTGTCTACACCTCCTTTTATCCAAGGCCACCGAGCTGTGTACTCATGACGGTTCTAGCATGGATGTCTCCATCCATATTGTGGTAAAGGGCCCGAAAACGCACTCCTACACCACAAAGCTGTACAATGTTGTCTATATATTTCAGGGACTAGACTAAGTGGTTGATACTTTGGAGGTCATGTTCGTGTACGGTGCAATTAATGTATGACACCTGTTTTGGGCTCCATGCTATGATACCTGCTTCTGTTGAGTGTACTGCATTACTTTTGTCCAATTAATGTATTTCATCCTGCGTGATGACAAGCATGTGCTTTCCCAATGTATTCTGATGATACGAGTAAGGCGGATGCCTTATTTCCTTTTTTCAGTGGAATGTATGTTAAGATTGGTGTACAATAAAGAATTTAAAAAAAAAAAATACTTTAAGTCACTGGCCCGGAGCCTATATAAATATAGCAAAGCTGGACAAATCCCGGGAGCCAGGTAGCCATTGGCTCAAAATTACAGCTGGTGCCTAACTTTTGAGGTTTCCTCTCATTGTTGTCAATGGACCGGACTCCCTTAAAAATCTTGCAGGCTCCTGGATTGGCCAGACCGGCTCCTGAATTCCAGAATAGTTTGCCCACCCCTTGGCATATAGGGAGTTTTCTCCAATTTTCCTCATATTCATACTTGTTCTGGGTCTGTGGAGGGAGAGAAGCAGCACAACAGCCAGGCAACTAACATTTCACAATAAAGTCCACAATGACGGGGCTCCATATTCCTCACAGAACTGGTTTACCTTACGCCTTGTTCACACCAAATGCAGACCAGATCCGGTCAGGTTTCTGCACACGCAGTGCAGTGGGTTGTGCTGCGTTTTTGCGTTTTAGATGCGTTTTTGATGCATTCCAGACCAGATCCAGAGCAGGTAAAATAGGGCTTGCCGCAGTTTTTTCATCCGGTCTGGATCCGCACGCTGCGATGTGAACTGGAGGTCAAAATACCATAGGAATACATTGGACGCAGTTTTGATCCGGTCTGCACCTGCTCTGGTCCGGATCTGCTCCGCGCTTGGTGTGAACAAGGCCTTAAAGGGGTTCTAAAGCCTCCCGTTTTTTTTTGCCTATATCTACTGCTGACAAGCAGTAGATATAGGCAAAAAGTTTTTAAAAAAACAAAAAGCTTAAACAGCGGTTTAGACTGACCTCATTATCGCTGCGCGCTCCCGCAGCGAGAGTCCGGAACTGTTCGTGCGGCCGCAAAGGATCTTGGGGCAGTTTGGATTCTCGGCCGGGAGACGAGCGGAGACGCAAGGTAAGTCTATGGACTCGTGCACCCGCATGCAGACACCGCTGGATCGGACGTGCCTGTAAGCAGAGAGGAGTCGGCTCTGGATCGGAGACCCGCAGTAGCGCTGGAGTGACAGATGAAAACATCAGGAAAGAAGAAGATCGGATTAGGAGACATCATTTAAGGTAAGTGCTGACATTAACATGGGGGGGAGGGAACTTTTTTTATCCTTTAATGTCACTTTAAAGGAAGCCTATAGTGAGAGAAATATGTGAGCTTCCACTGCTGACCTCTCCTTGCAAAATGCAAAACGCCTTCTTGTCATACTGAGGTGGTGGCTTCAATACTTTAGTCTCTGGCCTGGAAAAAGTATGTAGATCAGGAGGTTTGTTTAGGGGCGCTGTTCACATCTGAGCGTAGAGCTCATCGCACATTTCCATGCATGCACTACTTATTTTCACCGCAAAGCATGGTATTGCAGAATGATGTATTGCAATGCACAGCAGCCAGGAGGTGCATGGGGTGCCATTCAAATGATTTGCAATGCACCTAGAATATGGTAACGCATGCTAAGTACAAGCTAGTGTGCAATAGCATCTGTTAATTGCATGGATATTTTTTATCCGATTAATCGAACTTAATAATCGGCTAACTAATCGATTTTGAAAATAATCGTTAGCTGCAGCTCTAGAATCATGACATTCTGCTACGATCAGATGTAAACAGCGAATCTAAACCCAAGATCAAAAATGTAACATATTGCAGTTTTTACCAGTCCTTAGGCTTCGTTCACACCATCCTCAGTGCGTTCTGCCCCGATCGTGGCCGGAACGTACTGGATCGCATTGCGGCCGATCGAGGGGGCGTGGCGGTGCATTGAAGTGAATGGCACTGCAGCCACAGCCTTTGGCCGCACGGGAACGCAAGGCACATCAATGCCTGCGGTCCGGTCCGTTCAGAAAAAATGCTGCAAGCACTATTTTTTCTGACTGGACAGCAGGCATTGATGTGCCTTGCGTTCCCATGAGGCCGATCGCATTGCAGCCGGAGGGCGTGCCTGCGGTGCCATTCACTTCAGTGCACCGCCACACCCACTCCCGCACCACAACAAACTAAGTCACCCACAATGCTATCCAGTCCGTTCCGGCCACAATCGGGCCGGGACGCACTGAGGATGGTGTGAACGAGGCCTTGGACATGGTGTCTGCATTTTGTTTTCTTTTTCCAAATTTTGTTTAACCTGGTGATCCTGCCAGTAACACAATTCCTGTCCTAAGGTGACCACTGTAGTTGACCTAAGGCTGGGCACACACCTTACAACCATCGCAAGACTTTTGGACCGGCAGATCGTACTTGCGATGATCGCAAGCCACGCCCCCTGAGGGGCAGGCTTCCGATGACCGCAATGCCGAACTGGCAGTGTGCGCTTGCGCACGCCGGCCTGTCCGGCTTTTATCTTACGAACATGCTACACACTCGCCAAACATCGTACGATGCTCGGCGGGTTTTGGAACATGTTCGTAAGTTTAAAGTCGTGCGACCTTACAGTAGTAGAGGTCGCACAGCTTCCACACACCTTACGATAATCGTACGATCACGGGATTTCCCACGATTATCGTACGATTATCGTAAGGTGTGTGGGCACCCTAAGACAGGATTACAGAACACCTCCCCTTCTTCTCTCCTGTGCCATAACATAGGGAGGAGGATGTCCTGAAGTCTACAGTACAGAACAGTTCTGACTAATAAGAGTGCAACACAGGCAGAGAGCACAGAAAGTTATGAGCTCATTGGATTTCTGGCAGGATCAATAGGTATTTGTTTGCACTTATTAAATAGATCCAACAAAAGGCTTTCAATGGTATGTTTAGCATACCGAAAATAAGAGAAGTTCACCGTTTACATAAACTTTACCCTAACCCTAAGCTTTGACTTCCCTTGCTGTCTACATGCTGTCGATCACTGACTTAAACCGTACTGCCAGAGAGAGCGAGGCACTACTATTTATAAAAGGAGCTCAGCAATGTCATGCCAAGTATTTCTTCTAGTACAGTTTTCCTTTAATTCTCGTCATTATTATTGGCATCCCTGGCACATTCTTCCCAGCTTGTGTACTTTACCATTAGACGTGCTCAGTGAGGGAACACGGTGTTCCGTGTGACGAAGTATGCCAGGTCTCTGAGCCTTTCGTGTTCCTTCATGTTCTCTCTGCATGTCTTCAGTGTCTTAGGAGGTAGAAGCGCAGAGATTAATAAGGATTAATTAATTACTCCAGCACCCTCGGGGGAGTCCTCTCTGAGCTTATCATCAAATATGTAACTGAATATTTAGATTCCGCAGTGCCCGGGGGGGATGTTTTGCAAAACTGCTGAGCATGGCAAGGTTGGCTTCAAAAAGCTGAGCCTGGCATCAGTCGGCCCCATAGGAAGGATGGCAGGACATGTGCATGTAAGCTGTTGTCCCAGTGTGAGGTGCCCTAGTTAGCGCTTCTCCCTAAATATCACCTTCGGGCCATGTGTAGTGTTAATTAGCGGCCACAGAGCCTCTGTCATGATTTTAATTTATTATAATATACACGAATGTGCTGAGGTGGTCTTGGATGAGTTTCCTCAAATGAACGCAAAAGGATGATGGGAGATGTGAGGGCTGCCGATGCAGATTTGTTTTTAAAGGGGCATGCACGGGGGTATAATCCTGATCCTGGCTGTACGGTTTAGTGCTTCACTGCCCTGGAACAAGTACAGTTTTGGAATGTCTACTTTATTATTATTATTATACAGGATTTATATAGCGCCAACAGTTTGCGCAGCGCTTTACAATATAAGGAAGACATTACAATTCAAGACATGGTAAGGAGGGCCCTGAGATCTTACAATCTAGAAGAGAGGGGCAAGTGATACAAGAGGAGGTAGCTGTGTGGGAATGAATTGTTTGAGAATGTGATGGTTGAGCGTTTAGGTTGAGGTGGGATAGGCTTCCCTAAAGAGTTAATAGCCATATACTTGTTCTGGGTCAATCTTGCCAAGTAATTAGGATGCATTAAGTGGGTGGGTTGGAGTTGAACAATGAGGGCAGCCCCCCCCCCTAGCATATATATACACCACAGTGCTGTACAGAGAACACTGAGCCAGTCACATCAGTCTCTGTAAAGAGGAGCTTACACTAATGTCCCCCCCAGTCACGGGACCCGCTAGAAGCAGGGCTTAGTGACCCACCTGAGATCCCACACATACCCGAGAGTGATCCTGCAGAGCCCACCATAGATGCTGCACAGCCAATCTGATACTCCCAATGGTGGGCTCTGCAGGGGTTTCAGGTGGGCTGGACAGGGCTGCATCTCCCTCCCTCCTTCCCAGCTCCTCTTACCTGCTCACCTGGCCTCCTCTACTGCTGGACTGGCTGGAAGTGATGTGATGTCATTTCCGGCGGTCAGATCAAATGAAAAGCTGCGCCGATGGGGCCCCAGCCTGCTCCTATGCCTGTAAAGGTAATGCTGGGGCCTGGCGCTGCTACGGCCAGCCACCTCCTGCGCTGCGGGGGCATGGCCGCCTCCTCGCTCATCACCGGCGGCCTATACTCATGTAAGGGTCCCGGGCGGGCCCCTAAGGCTGTCTGGGCCCCTTACATGAGTATCGGCGGTACCCCCTCTGACGGCAGCCCTGTGAACAATCATATTGTGTCTGCGTATTGAACCCTACATTGGGGGTTCAGATGAATGTTCCATAAGGGAACAAGGGTCCAAGGCTGCTCTTCTCTTGGAGAAACTAATCCAATGTAGTTAGTGGTCTAGAAAAGTAGAATCAATGCAGTGGGGAAGATGCACCTAAAATAATGAATTCTACAACTTGATGGTGATCCAATATGATCCAATCTTTTATTGATATAACTAGAAAAACGACATCCAGCACATTTCAGAGGTTACAAACCCCCGTTCTTCAGGGATTAAAGTGATTATTAAAGTCAAAAGGTTTTTAAGCCATTTCAAATGCAGATGACATCACTTATGGACGCTGCTTCTTGATGTTTACAAGTTTTTAGCTTCCTGAAGAATCAGCTAGTCCCCTGAGCACTTACCCCGATATCCTGTTATAGCGTGGCTCCTTTCCCTTGCAGGGTCCTATGAAGCCACCCTTGTGTGTGCTAGTAAGCTGTGTGTGTTTTCACAAACACACAGACACTGGAAGACAAGACACTCCCCTGCTCCCTTTCTCCCTTTTCCAAGCCAGTAGATAGACAGCTCCTCCATACTGTGCTCTTCCTTGCGATCTTCTACTATAGACAGGAAGTTCAGGGAAGCCGAGCTGAGGGAGTTGGAGCTGTTCAGTAACCTGATAACTGCAAGCGCTTGGGTGAAGATATAAAGAAATACTTTGCTGGGCAATGTAGTTTTGTTTGATCTGAATTTATTCCAAAAGAAAAGTCTTAAGAGTATAATACTACTGTAAAGTAAACACTAACAAGGAACTTGTATGCCTCCTTTTTTTTCAGCTGTAATGACCCATTGACAACATAGTTTTGCACTAATGACACAGTACCAAAAAATACCTTGCGTGATGGTGGAGAAAAGTCATGCATGCATTACCGTGTGTTGCACTAGGCAGTGCATTGGGGTGCCATTCAGAATGAAGGGCAACGCACCAGGGCACCTACCATGTTCAATATGCCAATTGGACAATAAAAAGAGTAGCAGCATAAAAAAAGTAATTTCTCTGCTCTCCTGTAAGCACACTCAGTGTTAAACTGACAGCACTGTGCAATGAATGGCACCTGATTGCCGGCCTGTTTAGTTGCTTCTTTCCTGTGTTCCACTGTAAAAAGTATTACAGGAAGCTAATGTAAGAACAGATGTCAGGTACTTATACTACTATAAATTAAAGGAGAACTATGAGGTGAGTGCTTTTCACTCACCTCATAGTTCTAGCCGACCTGTGACAATGAGACTGTCACAGGTCGGCTCAGTAGATCGGGAAGTGAGCGAACACATACCGGCGTTCACTCACCTCTCGATCCTGTCACGGCTCTTTGCCGTGACAGGGGAGGGGCTGGATTCCCCCCTCCCCGATCCGCCAGCGCTGACTGGCGGAACGGACGGGGGAGGGTACAGCTGGCTCTGCCTCTAGATAGGCAGAGCCAGCTGTCAATCACGCAGCTGGGCGGATCCCGGCACAATTGTCGGGATCCGCTTCAGCTGCGGCGTCTCAGTATACCGCGAGATACAGCGCGCGGTATACTGAGCCTAGGGTGACGGGAGGACGCTAGTTTGTGTCCTCCCGTTACCCTAAGGAGAACTATGGGGAAAAGCCTTAACCCCATAGTTCTCTTAACTTTTAATGGATAAATCTGAATGAAAGAGTGTTTGTTTTTTGTTTTTATTTGTATTTGTCCTGAGTTTAGCTTTACAATTGAGTCCTGACTCCCTTCGCAGCTGAACATATCCTTGGAGAGCCTGTTACACTTTTCAAATTCTCTATGATGAAACGCAACATGAGAGCTGTGCATTGAGGCCGAGATGTAACATCATTAAGCCTTAAAATTGAGGTTTATTCCCAGAATAATCAATTGTTACTGATTCCAGCTATTAATACTTGTAGTGTATGCCAGGGAAAGGATATCCCTGATTTGGTAATATTGGTTCGGGTTTCCTTCCTCTTATGCACCAACCTTAGATTTGTGTTCTATGAGCTTTTTCACGCATCAATAATTGTCTCCCTGTTGTCCGGCTAACTGTGTCTTCTCATGTTCAGTCCTACAGACACGATGGACTCAAACCTCAGCCCACAGGACCGGAAGGACTTAGACAAGTTTGTCAAATTCTTTGCTTTAAAGGTAAATGTAAAATAACCTGCAACATGTGTATTCTTTGAGTTGTGATTTTCATGTTTTAGGATTAAAGGATGGGTTAAAGTGGTACAAAAAGGTGCACTAATCCTTTTTGCCCCTGTGTCCTAAGCTAACGAATCTCAACCCCCCTCCCCCCCCCCCTCACATTTGCATTCTTATCGAGATCTGATGACCACAGCCTCTGTTTATTTTCATCCAGCGCCGCAAGTCCTTTCTTTCTTGACAGCACCTGCACGTTACAGCCACATATACTTCTATGAAGCTGTCTCTTGAGCATGGAGGTGAAGGTAAACCCACCCTATAGCGTGCCTATGGGGCATCAATGCACAGGTGCGACCAGAAGAGCAAGGACATGCAACGCTGGATGTAAACAATCCCCAGAGGCCACGGCCATCGAATGTCGGTAAGTAAGCATCTGTGGAGGGGAAGGGTGGGATTGGTTAGCTCATGGCATAAGGCCAAATAGGATATGTTGGTAAAGCATGTGGCACCTGCATGTTACAGCCCTGTAGACTTCTATGAAGCCGTCTCTCAAGCCTGGAGGTGAAGGTAAACTAGCCCCATAGCCTGCCTATGGGGCACCAATGCACAAGTGAGACCAGAAGAGAGGGGTTGCGGCACTGGGTGTAAACAACCCCCAGAGGCCAAGGCAATCGGATCTTGGTCAGTAGGCATCTGTGGAAGGGGAAGGTGGGATAGGTTAGCTCATGGCATAGGGGCAAATAGGATATGTTGGTCAAATATGTGGCACCTGCATGTTACAGCCCTGTAGACTTCTATGAAGCGGTCTCTCAAGACTGGAGGTGAAGGTAAACCAGCTCCATAGCCAGCCTGTGGGGCATCCATACACAAGTGAGGCCAGAAGAGAGAGGGGTTGCGGCGCCAGATGTTCCGAGTCCCCAGAGGACAAGGCCATTGGATCTTGGTCAGTAGGTATATGTGGAGGGGGAGCATGGGATAAGTTAGCTCATGGCATAGGGACAAATAAAATATGTTGGTCAAACGTGTGAGATTTTCAGTCCATTTCCACAATTTTTGAGCCACTGGAATTTGACAATGCCATTGCTAATAATCACTAGAAACTAAGCAGTCAGTTGTGAAGCTGAAACTGGGCAATTTATTGACGGCTTCAATGCAGTTTTTTGAAAGCGCAAATTGAAATGGATAGGACTCTAGGAAAAAAAAACCTAGTAATTTACCGGTAGTTGATGGTGATCAGATTTTACCTTTGCATTCAATCAGTGCAATTTCAATCCGGTCTCCATGGTGGTTGGTGAAAACTGCTATTGATATATGAAATTACCACATGTGTACCCATCAAATTAGGTTGGTTGCCTTGACCTGCTCTTTTGTATTCACCTTGGAAATTTCCATGTGTGGTCAGTACAAGGCTAGCCATGGACATGCGATGGTGATGGAAAATTCTATCTTACTATAAAAGCTTTTAATAACTATTCCTGATTGTGCGTTTCTGCTGTGACTGGACATGCCTGGCAGCAGTCTAATCTCATAGAAAGTGGTGGTTGTGTAGGAACCACGGTGTACATATGCACAAGGTTCCTCAATATGTTTCCTTTGCCTGTACCATACATTGCTCATCCCTTGTCTATGAGCAACCTAACACTAATTGCACTTTGGTATAAATAAAAGGCTGCTTTGCCCATTTCCAAGTGGAATTCATTGTGGGTGGGAGTAGTTGTGTAGTCTGCCCTGAACTGATGTTTGATGTGTACTAGCTCAGAGGGGGAAATTATGAACTTAAAAAAAACCTCCTGCACAGTAATGTCACACACAGTTTTATTCCGGAGCTTATGACTCATTTATAACTTTTTTCATTCCACAGGCTGTCCAGGTGATTGTACAAGCACGACTGGGGGACAAGATATGTACCCGCTCTTCGTCCTCTCCAACAGGCTCAGACTGGGTAAGTCCTTTTCAAATACTGGAGAAAAGGGTGTGTGTGTGTGTGTGTGTGTGTGTGTGTATATATGTATATAGTGAGATTTAGCTTTCAATAGTAGCACATTAATGACGGAGTCCACTCGCTTACTGCTGGCACTTTTTTCTTTCCTCTGACACTCTGGGTTGTGAGGCGGGCCTGTGGGAATGCTGAGTAGCCCATATTTCATGAGAGGAAGCTGCAGCACAGTGGAGGGTTGTTTTATTGTGAAATTTGGGCTACTCCACATTCTTTGAGGTCTGGTGGCCGGAAGTAGGACAATGTCACCCTCATCTAGACTTTGTCAGGGAAAGGTTTTTCTGCCCATAGGTATTTTTAAATAAGAGGACTGTGCCACTGAGGTGAAAGGTCTGCTTTAATATGACGTGCAGTATTATTTGTTATGTCGGTATTTAGTTTGCATGCCTTTTGGGCTCATGTACATACGTGCTGTATTCCTACATTTGACACGTGTTGGAAACACAAGTCAGATGCAGCTTAGTGAATTTCCATGTACACAGCAGTTCAGAGGCTGCAATTGACTTGTTTTGCATTGCGATGTATTTCTTCGGGTGCAGCATGTTCCAATAGGGAGTCCTTCACACAGACATAGAGGTCCATGTACCTTAAAAAAAATGGACTGATTCCTGCACCTAGGAGCCATAAGTGTTGTGTACAGACCCCCTGTACAAATCAATGAGAGATTGCTGCCATATGCTGGTAAACACTGCTCCGAGTGTATACTTGTGTACGGGTAAGGATGTACTTCCCTGAACTGCAGTAATAGCAGCTCAAATGAAACCTTTTCTTGTCATATTCTGTTTTTGACAAGAGGGCCTGTTTTTGACAGCATGAGCTCTTCTAGCAAAAGTGGACAAATTAGCATGGAATTCATGAGCCAGTCTGTCCAATCCAGGAGTAGTCATGATTTTCTTTTTTCAGTAGTTCACTTCATTGACAACAACTAGAGAAAACCTCTAAAGTCGGGCGCCAGATGTTTATTTTAAGAAGCATTGGCTACCCGGCTTCTGGAATTTGTCCAATCCAGCCTTTGTAGTAATAATTTGTTTGTTTGTTTTTTGATTTTTTTTTTTAGGATGACATTCTTAAAGTATTTTTAAATTACACTTTTTGTTAGAAAAGCGCTTGTATAGATAATAGACTATCGGATACTTTTCTGGTACTGATAATGTTTTTTCAGCATTTAGAAGTTAAACATTTACCTCTTGCAGTTTAACTTGGCAATCAAGGACATCCCTGAGGTTACCCAGGAAGCCAAGAAAGCCCTCTCTGGTCAACTGCCTGCAGTTGGACGTTCCATGTGTGTGGAAATCTCTTTGAAGACCTCGGAGGTATATTATGTATATGACTGCTGCTATGAGTTTTTTAAGTACTAAAAGTGTAATTCCACGTTTTAGTTAAAGAAAAGAAAAATCATTCCACGTCAAGCATTCTTCATTGGGCTCTTATCTCCTGCTGTTAAGTCTACAGCTGGGTACACACCGATAGATTTTTTTCGTTCAGTCTCTGAGGCTGAAGAATAAATATATCTTATAGATTTCTCAATCTGTGTGGCTGGACAAATCTCCCGATGTGTCTTTTGTATTCTGACAGCGGCGCCGGTCGCTGTCAGAATACCTGAACTGTGCTTGCAGCTGACTGCCGACCCGGCCATTTTCAAACATGTCCCTTCAACAAAAGTCAATCTGACAATTGACTTTTGTCGAGGAGATGGTTACCCACCAATTGGCAGAAATTCAATCTGTGTGTACCCAGCTTAAAGCTCACATGTGCATGCCATTCATTTCCGGTGGGCTAAGGTGGCTGCTATAGTCACATGATCAGTCCCAGTGTTGTAATGAGAGGCAAACTGTGAGGAACAGCATTGGTCAGCACACACTGCACACCAGGGATGCAGGTTTACTTTAAAGCAGACCTTGCACTGTAGAGAAAGTGTTAAAAGTATATATTTTACTGCTAAATACCTTTTGAAGCCTCTGCTGTAGTTCACTATTCCCTCTTCCGTTTTAGAGCTGACACAGCAATGTTTTTTGGGTTCGAGTGCAGCTGGTCTGCTGACACTTTGGGGTTCATGTATAAAAGTTCCACTGGGCTTGTAGCCGGGCGTATGCTATTGTGTGCAGCACTAGCTCCCCTAGATGGGAATGACGAGTATAAGTATTTCCTATACTCTCCAGTGCCATGTAGGGGCACTAATGCCATGCAAACTTTTTTTTTTAAATACACCCCCTTGTATATGTAGTGTGTAACGCACCATTCAGGATATTTGGGGGACAAGTTTGAAAGAAATATACAGAGAGATAAAATCCGAGGAAACAATAAAGAACGAAGCAAATAGAAAAGGAAGCATATTGGGATCAATAGGAGGAGAGGTTGAAAGCTAAACTCCAGCCAAACAGCTAATCACACACACCAATTTAGACAGGAGCCAAAAAACCTATCGGCATGTCTTTGGAGTGTGTGAGGAAACCATGTTACCTTGAATAAGCCCACACAGGTACAGAGAGAATTATGCAACCTCCATGCAGATTGCGTCCGGGCTGGGAATCAAACTGAGGACCCCAGTGCTGCAAGGCAGCAGTGCCAACAATGGAGTCACTATGATTTCTGTTTTAATGGTGATGTACAATTTGCTTCCCTCCAGCCCCCGAAGAAATACAGGTCCCTGTATTGTGGGGCTTATCTTCAACATTAACAGGGATCCTGCATATGACTTCTGCTGAAATATTATTGATAATAATTCTCCATATGTTGCAGGGTGATTCCATGGAGCTTGAAGTGTGGTGTCTGGAAATGAATGAAAAGTTAGTGACATTTTTTTTCTTCTTCTGGGAAATGAAAACATTTGACATTGAAGACATTTTGTTTTAGAGTGACCTTTCAATGTATTATTGCATTGTGCTTTGTGTCTTGTGCATACCATCCTCCAGTATCTCTGTAGAATACATCTGAAATGTCATCTTTGATGACTAAGAATTGTAGATTCTGGGCCGTGTTCTAAGGAAAATCTCTGAAGGTAGCACACTCAATCGCTTGATCTCGCCGTCACTGACAGCTTCTGGTCACAGACTGACCATCAGAAGCTGGTAGCACAGGCTCCTGATCACATAATCACTGTAACAGTGAGGACCCGTTCACACCATCCAATGTGTTTATCACACAGTCCCATGGCATGAAAGCACTGGATCGCATAATCAAAGCCTCCCTGTGTTCTGGGGTGGTAGGGGGCGTAGTGGTGCCATTCATTTCAGTGGCACCGCAGACATGTCTCCCGCCCGCAGTGCAATCACCTGCCCCAGAGCGCGAGCTACCGCAATACCCTGTGCAAGTGATCCAGTGCATTCATGCCACGGGACTGCGCAATGAACGCACTGGATCATTTGAACGGGCCTTTAAGGCTACTTTCATGTGGCTGCTGTCTGTTCTGATCTGCAGGCGATCCATGCACAGATGCTGATAGGTGCAGTACGGAACAGATGTCACTAAATTTACGATGGAGGAAAAAACTTAGCTGACCGGACCCATGTTAGATTTACTGTATGAGCAGTCGGCTGTAAGCAGACATGTGTCAGTTTACATCCCATTACCTCCAAACCCGTCCCGTTCAGGTGTGCCAAACGGAACTCCATTCCGTTTTTTTATTTTCCATTCCCCAGGCAATCGGCCAAGAGACTCTAATCCACTGAATCCAAAATTTACAAATATTGACTGTAGTTGCATGAATCCAGATGAAAATGAAATCATTTGGGATTTGTGAGGCAAGCATGTAAATTCCTTCAGAGGAATTGCCAAAGTTTTACCTGGACCAAAAATCTAGTTATAGAGTTCATCGGTTAGCCCTCGTTCACACCTGAGCGTTTTGTAGCGCGTTCTACGCTCGACGAACGCTCTACAAAACGCTCAAAAATATAAATCCCATTGTATTCAATGGTCTCGTTCCCACCTTGGCGTATTTCCGCCCGTCCCTAACGCGCTACAAAACGGCCCACGCCTGAAAAGGTCCAGGTACTACTTTGGGCCGTTTTGTTGCGTGTTTCCATTGGGATACCGCCAAGTAGCCTTCGGAAACGCACGACAGTCGCGAATCGCGGTAAAAAAACGCGCGACGGTCGCGCATATGCAATACGCCTAGGTGTGAACGAGACCTTACACCATCTGCTGGTGAGAACACAGTACAACCATGTCAAAATCTTTATCCAGCAGTTTCAGTGGCTGGATTTCTACCAGCATGACGTTTATGTGGTGTATTTTTACAGATGTCATGTGCCAGTTTCTATTTGCTATGACCCCTCTCTATGGTTTTTATGACTTATTGGAGTTTATTTGTATTTTAGATGTGACCGGGATATAAAGGTCTCCTATACTGTGTATAACCGGCTGTCGCTGCTACTGAAATCCTTACTGGCGGTCACCAGGGTAACGCCAGCCTATAGGCTGTCCAGGAAGCAGGGGCATGAATATGTGATTCTCTACAGGTATGTACATCAGCCTAGAGATGGGCTTAGGGCCTATTCACACCTATGCATTTTTCCCCCTTGAAGCGTTTTTCATTGAAATCCTTAGAAGCTTATCAAAATGTATGTCAACAAGAGTTGAGGCGCATTAAAGTGGACCTTTACCCCCCTTGACTAAAAATCACATAAGCATACAGCTCTGCATGCTGATATGAAATCATCTTACATTCATTAGCTAAACCTTTTTTATTTTACGTGCAACTTCTTTCTTTCTACTTCCTGGTCCACTTTGGCACAAATGATGTAATGGTGCCCAATTGCATCCTGGGAAGGTTATATCAGCAGAGCATTGCTGGGAAATCTCATCTGTAATGTCAAAGGTCTCAGGGAAAGGCATTTTCCTCCCCTGAGATGATGTGTATGGTCACATGTCCTAGTCACATTTGTCAGCGTTCCAGGAAGTAAAAGAAAATCTAGTAATCTGCCCTTAGTTAAAATGGCCACTGTCAGAAGCCTGAGAAAGAAAAGTAAGGTATGCAAAAAATAAAAAGCCGGCAATTATCTAGAAGTATGTGTCCGTAGATTGTCATTACTAAACATTTCTAAAAAAGCCTTTGTTGTCATTTTGAAGATATGGGTAAAGTTCCTCTTTAACATGCGTTGTCACATGTTTTAATGCGCATAACAATGCATGACACCTTGTTTTCCTAATTTGACTCTGTAGCATACTGGGAAAGCCACACCCTCCCAACCCCATGACCGGAGAATGCTGCATTACAGCTTTAAGGGTCTTTTTATTTACAGTCATGTAAAGGAATGTGTGTTTGCAGCTAGCATTCACATGTATGAGTATTAAGGGTAATTGTATGCAGATATTAATATTTTCTGCTCTATTTTTGTCTTTGCAGGATATATTTTGGAGATGTTCAGCTTTTGGGTCTTAAAGAAGGTAAAATATAACATTTTATGTTGACCATCCCTAGGAATGACTGAACTGTCATATAATATTCTCACTGTCTATTATAATTACACTTTAATCTAAGCTCAAGATTTATTCCAATGTGCACACTAGTAGTCAGAGATTGCTTGATGGGCCAAAGCCATACTAGATCCAGATTTGGATTTTTTGTTTGTGTTCTATTCTTTTTTGTTTTTTACATATAGCTGCACTTGAGTTTATATCTATTCCTCTTAAAACTGAAGTAAGAAAGGATTCTAATAGTACTAGGATTGCAGTGGTTTCTATGAGTGCTTCTAAATCCTTTCTGTCTTTGACTCTATCATTGATTCTAGGAGATACAGGAAGTACTAATACCTTTGTGGATGAGTGTTTAGAAAATATCTTTCTTATTTTGACCCCATACTTTATTCTAGGCTTTCAGGCGGTACGTGTTGGAACAGTGGGGACCCCTATAGGGACGCTTACCCTGACCTGTGCCTACAGAACTAACCTGGCTTTCATGTCTACTCGGTAAGCCTTGTCTTCCTCTGATATGAGTGCCCATACCAAAAGATCAGTGTTTTCTGTGTACACTCACACCCTCCTACGGATAAATCCAGAGCAGTGTCACATGACAAAGGAGCTGGCAATCCTCCACAGTGCTCCTTGCAGGCTCTTTGCCTGCTGCCTTTGTCATATGCGCTTTTCCCACCTCTCTCCTGCCGTGGTGGGATTAGGTGATCTATAGGACTGCGGGGACAGGCAACTAAATAACATATCAATGTGTTTATTGCATTTCAGGCAGTTTGAAAGGACTCAGCCCATCATGGGGATTATTATTGATCACTTTGTTGACCGACCTTTCCCCAGCACCTCACACATGCATCCCTGCAACTACAGGTGAGGACACAGGTAGCATGCACACGGATCACCTACAAGCACAGAGGTCCCCAGCCTAAAAGGCCTTTTCTGCAGAAATCCCACAGACAAAAATACACAATGCCTTGGAACACAAGAGGCTTTTTTTTTACATATTCAGTAAGTTACATTTTTGAAGGGTGACATTTAAAGAGAAACTGTACTGAGTACTTTGGGGCTGCCAATGCTCACCTTAAATGCTAGAATCCTTGCTGTCTCTGGCTTCATTATGTTGAGTCACTGACCTGGATCAAGCATAAAGCACAGTGAAGTGAGAAACTGCTTACTAGTTGCATGTCAGTGAATGAGGAGGCACTGAAGACATTGGATTAGCAAGACCACCATGCAAGCAGCATTTTCCCAAGGAAAGAAAGCTATTCTTTATGCTATCCTATTTAAAATGACCTGTGCATAGTGGCCGTCTTAAATTCTTTGTCTTCATTTCTCATATCACAGCTCTCTGGCAGTCCCTAGATAGCAGCTGTGCAAATATGTGTAACAAGCAACATCACTTTCAGAGATCTGATATCTGTGAAGTCTCCCCAGAACAATGGCATTTTCTCTACATCTCCATTTGAAATTATTGTAGTAACTGGAGAAGCCAGTAGAAAAAACTACTGAGAGCTGCAGAGTGAAAACTGTAGATGTAAATTGTTGTGAGACTTTATTTTTCCATTAATTTACCTCTCATCGCTTCTGAAATTCTTACTTATGTGAGAATGACATCCTAGCCACCCTCAGCCTCCAGGGATACTGTCACACATCCCAGGTGCCTCGGTTGCTTTACAGTGCTTGCGCACTATATGTCATCAGGGGGGTGGCTGTCTCCTCTTGGTTCTTTCAGCTGACGGGCATGTGCCATGTCATGTCATCAGGGGGCCAGGTGCAAGAACCCAGATGCGATAGCCGCCCCCCATGACATAAATAAAGAAAATGACTGCAGCAGGGCAACACGGGAGTCGTTGGAGATGCGAGTATGTATTTTGAACATAACTCATTGAACAAGGTAAGGTAAGAGAAAACCTGCAGTTCAGCTGTCCAGCTTTTCCCAGCAGCTTCAAGGCTACCACTGCCATAGAGCTCTATTGTTGTTAAACCACCCTTGGAATCCCTCTACTTTTAAATGGATTTCCAAGCCTGGATTGTACCCACACATCACAACCTGCTTTGCTGGCTATCTAAAAGTGGGTTGTGTAACCCAAAGAAAAACAAGCAACCCTGTTCAATGATGGAAGCCGTCAGCTGATAAAATAGCTGGTCAGTAAGGGATCTGATTAGAACACCCCTGCCGTTCAGCAGCAGAGAAGTGTTTAGAATTTCCAGTTCCTCCTGAAATGAAATACCAATTTAGTTTAATGAGGCAAAGTGTAAATGTCACACTTCAAAAATATGCTAAAACTTCTATAATAATGAGATAAAACAGTGGGCACATTGTCTACATTTTACCATCTTCCTTCTTTCCAGTGTTATGTCTTCTGCAAAGTGTCAAGGCCTCTTTTATATTGTATTTTATATGCACAAAATACAACAGGCATAATTATATGCTCCTAAATTTAGCTGAGGAAGATCTTTTTTGTGTTCTGGACCATCATTCATGCTAATCCCTTTTTATTAGGAGCTCTAACAGCTCTGACTACCGGCCTCTGTAATGTCAGTGACTCCTTGTGATTTGTCACCATGCTGTCTTATGAATGTTTAGAAACAAATGGCTGCTTTCACTGCTGCAGGTGATAGGTTAATATTTTATAAAGACTGTTAGCCCAACTCCAGCCAAATCGTTTCAGTTTTAGATGGTGAGGAAATTTAGAACCCCTGTTGTGATTTTTTTATTGTTGCCTGTGTCCCTTCCTTTTCTGTCCTGATCACAGGGGCTCAGAGGAACAGGAATTGATGGAAAATCTCTCCAAAGTGACAAACACTTTTTTTTAAAAAGTAGTGAAGGATTATAACCTGTCTTTTTTTGTTTTTTGGACTGTGCGGTCCTGGTAACACATACTACTTCCATTTTTCATCCTGGTGTCACATGGACAGGAAGTAGAAGATTTCCCCAGTGGCATCAGAGACGGGAGTAAAAACCTGACTGAAGTTCTAATGATTTCCTACGCTATCCAAAACTACATTTTACAGGTTTTGGCTGAAGTTGGGCTTTTAATACCAAAATCCGGTTCCTCACCTGAAGTATTGTGGGATTATTATTGATTTTCTCACCGGGTTGTTCCCACAGCTGGACCAGCATATTTACTGCTTTTGCAATTTGTGAAAGGGACTGTCCTTTTCCGGAGTACATTTTAATGTAAAATTGGCTTAATAAGGTAAGAAATGTTTATAAAAAAACATTTCTTACCTTTAAAAAACTGAGCATTTTCTGCGTTGTCAACTACTGCTAAGACGTTACCTGAGAATGAACTGGAAATTACTATTTTCTAACTAAAAACAAACAAGTGTTTCCTTCAAGTAGACATCTGATATCTCTGCTTCTGTAAAACTTTCTTCACACACAATTACTAACGCTCTCTGTCCCTGCTTTTACAATACAGGTATCAAAGCACCATAAGTTTATATTAAGTTCCATAACTATTTTGATGTTACCTACAGGTCAGAGGATAAAGCCATTGAATTTTGGGGGTTCACAGCTTCCCCTTCATCAGGGTTTGATTGCTGGCAGTGATTGGGGTTTACTGAACAGCAGTTGTATAAAACTAGGATTAGAGTAAATGCCGGTCACCACCCAGG
Source organism: Nanorana parkeri (assembly GCF_000935625.1). Classification (NCBI taxonomy): domain Eukaryota; kingdom Metazoa; phylum Chordata; class Amphibia; order Anura; family Dicroglossidae; genus Nanorana; species Nanorana parkeri. The sequence continues at coordinate 998,216 of NW_017306830.1, read as the reverse complement.
CAGCTGCTTTTTACAATGTAATATTCAGTTTGAGCTGCAGAGAATAATATGCTTTCTCAGCTCTCTGGAAATGATGGGATTCTTCATATTGAGTGTGGTCATGCTTCAGGAAACACGCAATGAAACACTCAGCTGTGAATGGGAATATCATGCAAAAGTAATTGCAGTAAGTGCTGCAAAAGGGGCCCAAACCAAGTACTGAGTACATATGCATGCTTGTACTTTTCAGAGGTCCGATATTGTTCTATGTACAATCCTTGTTTTATTGATTGCATGTAATCTACTTTTTTGAAGTTGTGGATTTGGGGTTCTTGGGGTTTTCATGAGCTGTAAGCCATAATCATCACAATTATGACAAATCACGGCTTGAACTATCTTGCTTTGCATGTAATGAGTCTCTCTCATATATTAGTTTCACCTTTTAAGTTGCATTAGTGAAATAAATGAACTTTGCACGATATTCTAATTATTCGAGTTTCACCTGTATGTGTCGGTCTGTGCAACCTTTTTTCACACTAGTGTGATTGCACAGGTAAAGACTGTGGACATTATGGCCAGGTGATCACACGTACATACATACATGGGCATTCAGGAAGCCGAGCAGCATGTCATTACCTGCGCCCAACTTCTTAATTGCCCGGGAAGCCGGCTCCATGCTGTTTGGTCTGCTCCATGCTGATTGGCTGGGAAGCCGGCTACCTGGCCAGTCAGCTTTGAGCCGGCCAAACAGCATGGAGGTGGCTTTCCGGCCAATCAGGAAGCCGGGCTGCGAGTCATTACCAATGGCCCGACTTCCTGATTCGCCAGGAAACCGCCTCCATGTTCATTCCCAGCAGGAAATCTCCCTCTGACCGGAAGTTCCGGTATCGGGATAAGTATCAAGCATTTGAGTGAGAACGAGTACTCGCCCAAATACTTGGTATCGGCACCTATACTAGTATCGGTGCATCCCTATATATATCTATAGATAGATATAGATATATATCTATATCTATCTATAGATATAGATAGATGGATATAGATATAGATAGATATAGAGGGAGAGAGAGAGAGTCAGTCCCGGGGTAGACACATCATTCTCTTAGTAAAGTAAATTCCCAGGTGTTAACTGAACTAAAAACTGATCCTTGCAGTGATCCTCCCTCCACACTACAAGGGTTAGTTGCTAGTTGTGGTCTAAAGTGAAGCAGGAAAATAATTTTTACTTGCCTTATCCCTCAATCCTGCAGGCTTCCTCCCAGCTGCACAACCAGTCCCAAAACACTTTTCTGTTCTCTCCAGACAAAAACAAGCATTTAACCCCTGCAGTATGGAGGGAGTCACACTGCTAGTGTCAGTCATTTTTTTTACCCAGAGTTCAGCTTTAAGCTTCAGAATTTATTTAGAAGGCGTTGGATCCAACCTAAACAAAATGTCAGTTTTCAGTCTGTCCATCTCTAATATGGGTTGTAACATTACCCTGGTATCATGTTTGAAATGTTACAAACACTTTAGTGGATTAAAACTGATTTATCACAATGACAGGAGGCAGCAGCACATCCAGTGTCCAAATGGCCTCTCTTATAACGTGTTTTGCAAGAATCTTGATAAGCGTTAAAGAGCCATTCAAATCAACAAGTGTAATCAATCAATGAATTGTTAGACAGCCAGTGAACCTTGCTACTGTGCTAAAGTCAGAACGGCCGGGCAGTTTACTTTAAATGCCACTCCCGCTTTGGTTCTGAACTGCGAGGAAGCACTGCAGCTACTGGTCACATAATTCAGTGCCATGCATCTTCCAGTTTTTCTGTTTGGGGAATACAAGGGCTGGTCTAGATGGGAAAATGCAGCATACTTTAGGGTGCATTCAGCTTGCATTTGAGATAAGATTGATATCTGTCGGCGTACCTTCACAGGTGATTCTTACTTGCAGTCGACCTTCTAAGCTGCATTAATTTGATTTTGCATACTCGCTAACTTGAGTGTACTGTATATGTAGAAAAGCAGTTGTGACATGAACGGACGCTAATGTACACAGGCCCTAAAAAGCCTATGGGTGGGTTTGAGAACACTCAGTCTACTTTTTGACATGAGTCTGTAGCAGGTGTTCCCAGAACACCACCAGCAAGGTGAGGCGGGTTGGCCTGGTGCACTACAGCTATACCTGATTTGAAATACACAAGTCTCAGACAAGTAGACTCCTGAAGCTATATGTGTTTTAAGGCTTAATGTTCAATTCTTGATTGTCCTTTTAACATGTGACAGCTGTATATAATTTTATAATGACACATTTTCCATTTCTTTTACTAGTTACAGGTTTTTGCTTTTAACCAATCCAGATGTATTTCTTTGTGCATTTTTTTTATTGTAATATTTGCTAACAGGGGGTCTGAGGAGCAGGGCACTGTATACCCGGCTGTGGAAGATTCCCAGGATGTCTGCACCACGTCTTTTTCTACGTCCCCCCCATCGCAGGTGAGCCTATCACTTCCTGCGAGGTGCAGCATAAACCATCTTGTACCGTTTGGTGCCTCCCTAATGCAAATTTACACAACGTTCAGTGAAGCAGAGATCCATGTTTGAGCTTTTGCTCTGACTGTAGACCTGCTGTGTGAAGCTTGTGTCTGGCGATGGACCGGGAGAGTGTAGAAGTAAGGTTATCGCTTTTCACATGGGAGGTTTATTACTAGCTGCTTTAGATGAAGTTAGTCCTGTACCTGCACTTATATCTTTCTTTTCTGCTGTCTCTTTGTTTCTCTCTGTCTGTGGCTTGCTGTGTGTAGTGTGTGTTTACTTTCAGCAAGGCACAGGGTCAGACAGCTAATACTGTCGTGACTGACTCTCACAGGGTCCTGACAATGGGACTGGCCTTCCCACACCAAGTGAGTTCAACAGTGGCATGTACAGTGTGTGGGTGTGTGAGGATAACCTCCTTAAAGCAACTCTGTCCTTAAAACCTAAACTAGAGTGCTTCCAGGAAGAAAAATGTAGATACAACCCTCTCCTCCTGCCCTCCTGCTGCGGTAGTAAGGAGAGATCGCCCGTTGTAGAACCTTCAGAAATTGACACTTTTGGCAGTGTTGGATTCCTAGCACCCTCCCCTGCGCTCAGTGGTTTCATCCGATGGCCCCTACATCACTACTGTATCTTGTACTGGTGTAGGCGGGAGCAGCGGGAAGAACCACAAAGTGCAGCAGGGGATTAGGAAACCTGCATTTCTGAAGACATATATTAGTGGGCAATTTCTCCTTAATACTGCAGCAATCGGCACTGAAGGCAGCTGGAGAAGCAAGTATCTGTTTTTCTTGGCAGGGAGCTCTTTAGTTTATGTTTTAGCTTCAGTGACAGAGACACTTTAAGCAAAGTATTTGTTCCTGTACATATAGACACATGCATTTCAAAATACCCCAAGTAGTTGTTTTTTCTACTTTAAAAAATCCTATTTCTTACCTGCATCCCAGTGTTTGAATGCATTTCTTCCCTGAAGGGCAGTCTTATAATCCTTTCCCGGACTACATTTCCCGGTGAACCCCATTCTAGTTGCATCATGAAGCTGCATCTGATTGCTTGTTTTTGAGCATGCTCAACCTGTTAGTTGTGGATTCCCATTAACTGTAAGGGTGTCTTATTATTTCTTTTCCTCGGCAATAGATTGTCACCCAGTGTGGAGGTGCAGCACTATAATATAAAATAGCATAATCATATACATGAATATCTACAGCTTTTTTTTTTTTTCTCCCTTCTTTCTGACATCTGAAACCAACATCCTTTATACACTTATTCTTTAGCAGGTTTGGGTTCTCTCCATTAATATCTTGTCAATACTTTCTGATCCTTTCCAACTTACAACCATAGCCCAGGGCAAGATCTTTGTGAATGAGAGGCACTGATGTCTGGCACTGCCTTAGTAGCCATTCGGGGTCTTTACTCTACAGAGATCCTGCCCCATACCATGACTGTAACCAAGAAGGGACGAGGAAGCATCAGAGGGCTGTTAATCGAAGAAGCCTAAGCCCACTTGGGTCTAATTATTTCAAACCTGTTGATTTTGGGTGGTGGGGGAGCATGAGTTGTAGTTAACCTGAACCTATTAGCTAGACGTCGTTAGGATGGCCAGGTACCGTTTTGTGGGGTTTGGTTCTCTTAGAGTGGACACCACAAAATGCGCACCACGTAAGCCAGAAAATATTCTCTAAACTCGCTAAGATAAAGGTCGCTTCCACGTCTCCAAGACTTAAACCCCACCAAGTAACATGCTTCTGTCCAATGATAGTGCCTCAACAGCCCATAAGGGCATTCTCATTGGACAGTTCATTGAGATTACAGTTGGTGGGGCATAGTCCTAATGTCACTGAAGTCATGCCCCTAGTAAAAAAACAAAACAAATCGGTTTCAGAGAGAGTTTCTGGCAAGCAAGCAGAGGCACAGACCTCTTATATCTATGCCCTGCTGTTTGGCTAAACTTTTTTTATTGCAAACACTTACATTAATGGACAAGTTCACTTTGAACAACTCCACCCTAAACAATTCAGTACTGGTTGGAAGGTGTTTGGCCGTGTTTATGTATAATAATGTGTGACCTCTGGAGCTGTGACTTCAGTCAGAATCCTCTGAACACACTGCCAGTTGCAACATGGGATGCTGGGTATGTCACAGTGTTGGCAGTGGAGTGAGGGATCGTGGGAAGATCACATCATTGGCAGCGGAATGAGGGATCCTGGGAACATCACATAATTGGCAGCGTAGTGAGGGATCCTGGGGGCATCACAGTGTTGGCAGTGGAGTGAGGGATCCTGGAAATATCACAGCTGCAGACCCTGGGACATGGGGGCAGGTATACATTTTCACACCAGGCATACGAATCAGACGCTACCCAAAAACTAAATTTGATTTGATTGACGGTTTTGCGGTTTGGGCTTTTTATGGCTACTGCACAGTAACAGTGAGTTGTGGAGTCACGTGCAAACTCGCATTACTGGAATGAGCAGGGCACCTGGGAGGGTGTTAAGTGCTTATTAATCTTGGACAGAGTGCAGTTGTTCCATTTCTTTATTTCTTCCTTCCTCCTTTCTCTGTCTCACTGTCTAGCTGTACAGCTCTCGCCTTTCCTATCAGCCGACTGTCCTTGGAGCAGGATCCTCCGAGCCGTGCTACCAAGTGGCCTTGGCTGCTGGAGTGAGCGCTACCCTTCCACACCAGGTAGTCCTCTGCGAATGAGAGTGGCAGAATGCATGCATGGGGCGTGTGACTGAGCATCTCCACCCCTTCTCATGTATTAGCTTGGATGTAAGGGGCTTTTTTCCTTCTGTATTGAGTATTAAATCCTTCTCTTCTTTTTTTCATTGCTTTTTAAACCCTTTTTTTTTTTTTTTGCTAATTGCTTTATCACTAGTCATTACAAAAACGTAGATGGACCAGTAAGATTTATGCATTGAACAGGAACATTGTCATGCATCAGCGCGCATTTTATTTCTGCTTTGACATTGCATGGTGACACGTTTCCCATGTGGTTTTTTTAAATTTAGCATATGGAGTGGATAGACTTAACAACCATTGACCAGCGTTTGTTCATACCTTTTGCCACAGGTATTAACAAACCACCTTATCACAGGTTGCATGCGCTTTGATACGTTGCCATTGACTTCTTTAGCAAATGCACTAATATGCAGAAAAGAAAAGAGACATCATGGTTTTCAAACCACACACACACTGCGGTGCTGAGATGGAAACAGACACTATTTTTATTATGGGGAAGTGTGTTTTAGCAGGTTGCAATGTGTGCATTGAAATGTAACCGTGTAAATGGGCTCTGAAGAAAGCCTTTAGTGATGATCACAAGTATTCAAGCTAGGAAGGGTTCGGATATAATTACAGTGGACTTCTAACTCTGGCTTCTCCCTGTAGATGATGGTACCAGGGAAAGAGGGTGGATTGCCCAACATCACTGCCCAGCCTGCCCATGGTACTCAAGCTGAACATGACCGGGTTCTCCTGACCTCACCACCTAATGTAACCGGCACCACTTCCAGCAGGTACATTTTCACCCCACAGGTTAATGTAAGGGGGTAAATTCGCCATTTTCTTATTGCTTCTGCTCATTACGGCCTTTCCTCCACAGCGAGGAAGCTGACACCCCGTCAGGCAGCAACACTGGGGGCCGAAGCAGCTCACCAAACAAGCCCCCTCACGTCCTCTTCACCCGCAAAGTTGGGGCCTTCGTGGACAAGCCCTCCCCTCAGGTGAATAAAGTTGTATGTCCTGTGTCACTGTGAACTGTTAAAGGAGATCTAAATTGTGTCAATCCAGTATAAGCTCACTTCCATCTCCTTCCATGTTGTGAGCGCTGGCTATCTGCTGGACATCTTTCAACAACTTCCTGAATTCCCTGCATGCTTTGTAGCTTCTCCTTCTATTTTTTTTTTTGTTGTCTACTATTAATTTTTAAGGACTGCATATCCCATAGTACCTTGCTACCTACAAGCAGTGATGTCACATGGTATCCTTGTATCCTAATTTCAGCCTAAGTTGCCATTAAAGGGAGAGTGAAATGCATTAATTCCCTTTGTTAGAACCAATGTGTGACACATATCTGCTCCATGAATCCAGAAATGAGTGATCATAAACTGCTGATTGCTCAGTTCACGATCTTCTCCCTGCAGAAATCCCAGCAGGGATCCCCCTCCATTCCTTCATCGGGAGGACAGACGGGGGAGGGGGCAACCACAGCTGTCTTTGCCCCTAGGGAGGCAGAGCTAGCGGTCAATCGGGCAGTGGGGTGAATCATGACGTTTCCGGCTTCAGCGCGGCTCTGCGTTGTCGGCATATAGTGGGCAATAGCCCACCATATGCTGAGTTTTGAATCACAGGAAAACATTAGAAAATAGCCTAATGTGACCATAGTTCTCTTTTAAGCCCCAGCCCTCTTCTGGTGCTAAGCCTCCTATCCCCATCATCATCAGCTGTTAGATGCCCAGAGTCTCTTCTGGCCACGGAAGCTCTGCCATTGCACTGATGAATGGTAAGGGGGTATTGTCCTGGCTGTGCGGATCTCGTCTCTATCCCAGGAACAGGGACCCCTCACTGTCAGATGTTAAAGCCTTTATTTTATCACATGTGTCGGAACAATTTAAAAGAGGAAATTGTTCTGGTTCATTACAGCTAATACATAAGGTTATAAGGCAGGCAAATTAACATTCATTAGGTACATCCTTTGATGGGCAGTTACAAAGATGAATTGAAGAATAAAACAGACTTATTTAGTCCAGAAAGGGCAATCTTGGAAGCCATTTTTTTTTTGTGACTCAAATAATTTTTTTTTTACTAATTGCTTTATCACTAGTCATTACAAAAACGTAGATGGACCAGTAAGATTTATGCATTGAACAGGAACATTGTCATGCATCAGCGCGCATTTTATTTCTGCTTTGACATTGCATGGTGACACGTTTCCCATGTGTTTTTTTTAAATTTAGCATATGGAGTGGATAGACTTAACAACCATTGACCAGCGTTTGTTCATACCTTTTGCCACAGGTATTAACAAACCACCTTATCACAGGTTGCATGCGCTTTGATACGTTGCCATTGACTTCTTTAGCAAATGCACTAATATGCAGAAAAGAAAAGAGACATCATGGTTTTCAAACAAAGATGAATTGAAGAATAAAACAGACATATTTAGTCCAGAAAGGGCAATCTTGGAAGCCATTTTTTTTTTGTGACTCAAATAATTGTTGTTCCCGGGCATATGATCACTGCAGCAACCTGTAGGTCTTTATATCTAGCCCTGCCCTCCAAGTCATTTTTGTGTGAAAAATGGGTACTTGCTCCATAGAATGCAAAGGCCGTGGTTCTGGGTATGTGTGCTGAGACCATATATGTGTTTTTTTATCATATGGCCATATTTTTGCATATGCTTTAAAACATTAAATTATAGCTGTAGCCCGCCAAGTAATCCCAATTGTTTTGGGAAAAAGGCTGCTTACTCCCCCACTATCTCTTTGGGTCAGTCATGTCAATGACATTATGCAGATGGAAGAACTTCTTGCCTCCGATACAGATACCCTTGCCAAATTTACAACTCAGTGGGGGGCTGTGGCTACATTTTTCGACCTCTACAGAGATCCGTACGTTCTTGTAATTTGCTTTGCTTTACATTCCCATTACCTGCTAAGCCTGGTTACCTAGATGCTACAACTCCCAGGTGGATCTCAGTGTCATGCTGGTACCCTCCCAGGGTTCCCTTTTCCCTGTCTTCCCTCTTTCTCCCTCTGCTCCTGTACTTGTCTAGTCTTTTTTTCCTCCTGATTCTTAGGCTTGAACTTTCCTTTTTCCTAATTCTGTATAAACATCTATTTAGATCAGTTCTTGTAATTCATACATGCAGTGAATATATTTTTCTTTTTATTTGGTCATCCAGGAACCGCCTTACATATTCCTTGAAGTACAATCGTTGCCTCAAGGATGGTCACATGTGCTGTCCTTGTCGTGTACACTTTATTATATTCTTCTAGGATCTTTTATTGAGCGCACTGTTTGTTTACTGCCACATTATTCACCGTGCATGCTTCCGCTCATTGTCACTGGACCACTGCCTTATGATTTTGTCTACATGCTGTTTCTATTCTTTGTCAACTTCAATAGAACTGATTCAACTCTAAAACATTCCATTTATCCATTAGTAGGTGGTAAGAGTAGAATTCCTATGTCTCCTAAGAAAAGAAAACTGGTAGATACTGAAACTATGATTAACGTACAAACTGTCACATCTTCAAAGCATACTTGTGGAGGGTTTCAATCTTGCCAGTAGTAAAGTGGTTAATGTTGGATGACCCAAGACAGCTTTGTTTCTGTTCACAGGTCACCTATGCCAGCAATGATATTCCTTTCGCTGTGTTTGCACCCAAGCTTGCTGACCTTGAGGAGAATGACACCATGGTAGGTTCCTTTTGCCTAGACCACACAGATAGAACGGACCTTGCAGTACAATGCAAGGTCCACTTATAATGTCCATGTCCTCTCCCTCCGTGAAAATCACTTGCCTTTAGTAGTTTAAAAGTGTACCAAGGGTGTCACTCCCTGAGATTACTGAGGAATGTGGATCAGCCCAGATCTCATGAGACAGTCCGGTCCATTGCAAGAGCATCTTCTTGCAAGATTTTGGCTGCTCTGCACTCCCCGGGATCTTGCTGGGGGTAGTTTCAAATTGTATCTAGGGGTGACATCACTTCCTTACTGGCAAAATTAACAGGGAATGTAGATCAGCCCAAATCTCTTATGACACTCCAGTCCATTGCAAGATTTTGGCTGTCCTGCATTCCCCATGGATCTTGCTTGGAGGAATTTGACATCACCCTTGCCTAGGTACCTCAGGTGGACATTATAAGCAGACCATGCAATTTACTTCAAGCTTTCAGGGCCTACCCTTCTTCCTACGTCTTGGCTATAAACAGGCCCTGAGCTTCAGATCAATTTGAGGTTAAGCCCCAACCCTCTCTTGACGCTCTCTTGTCATTCAGATGCCAAAGTCTCTACTGACCATTGAATCTCTGCCATTGGGCTTTGAATGGTAGGGGGTATGACGACTGATTTGGGCAATCGAGGTACTGTGTACAGCATGAGGCTGTATGTTGCTACAAGTGCACGAATATGGCTGCCATCACCTTATGTATTTACCTGGACACAAATCAAAAACACTAGTAAAAGGCTGACCTGACAAGTCCTTGACCTATCAGCTGGTGTGACATGAGACCACTGAGAATAGAAATGTCAAAGGTAAAAAATGAACATTCCATGTACAGAACTGAGGTGCGCGCCAAGATTCCGTCATTACACTTACAGCGATACTGCATCAACCTGCTTCAAGTTCTTACTTGGGCTGATTCATGAAAACAAGCCCAAAGATGGAGTTGTTGCCCAACTCAACCAATCAGAACTTTTTCATAGAATGAAAGGTGAAAACTGATTGGTTGCTGTTCATCAAAACAATTTTGCGCTCATTTTCTTCTTCCCAATTTTAATAACGAAGTCACAATGACTTAAAGGACTTCAAAGAACAGTGTACTTCATTTATCTCTCCCATTAAAAAGCTCTCTAGGGAGAAAGCGAGTGGAAATGGGACCCGGGGCTCACACAAACCCTGACAGTATCAGTATTTCACATATCCTGCCTTTTGCTTTGTAGCTGGTCTGTCCCGACAGTCCCGAGGAGGTGTCGCCAGATGCTGGGAGCTTGCAGAGTTCCTGTTCCAGTAGTGAGGTGCCTCAGGACGACTTTGTGATGGTGGATTTTGTAAGTGCTCCTAATAAAAAAGTGCTTTCTGTGTTTGCAGATGATGCTGAAAATGGGAGGGTAATAGAAACAGGCGTAGACAGTATAACATTGCAGGAGGACCTGGATAAAATAGGGGAGTGGGCGTCTATTTGGTAGATGAGGTTTAATGTTGATAAATGTAAAGTAATGCATTCTGGGGTTAAAAACAGGCAAGCGGAATTCACATTAATGGGGACTCCACTAGGGAAGGCAGAAAAGCGAAAAAGATTTGGGGGTCATAGTAGACCACAGATTGAGCAATAGCTTGCAATGCCAGGCTGCAGCAAACAAAGCGAGCAGACTTCTGTCTTGTATTAAAAAGGGAATGTACTGTAGAGACAAAGCAATAAGTCTGCCACTTTATAGATCGCTGGTTCGGTCTCATCTTGAATATGCGGTTCAGTTTTGGTCACCAATCCACAGGGGCTGGAGGACCAAAGCTATGAGACCAGGTTACTAAATTTAAACTTGTTCACGCTGGAAGTGAGGAGATTAAAAGAGGACATGATTTTAATGTACAAAATGTTTAGTGACGATGGCAACATCGGCAATACGTTTTTTACAGTAAACTCCGTAACAAGGACTAGAGGCCACCACCTAGAACTGGTGGAGAAAAGATTTAACAACAAAGGGCATAGGGGCTTCTTTTCAGTCAGAGCGGTTACATTTTGGAACTCTCTGCCACAAGCAGTGGTATCAGCAGAAAATATTGATCCATTCAAAAATCAATTGGATACCTTCCTCAGGGACCATAACATGCAGGGGTACAGGTACCCTTAAATCCTAAGACCACACAGGGACTCCTATACACACATGCACGCACTATACACACAGTTACACCTAAAGGTTGAACTCGATGGACCTGTGTCTTTATTCAACCTCAAACTTTGTAACTAACATGGCTGATTGACCAAATGTGGTCAGAGTACCCCAACACCTGCTGAACTGCATGGTGTCCGTATATTGGCTTGTGTGGGTAATATCGATAATCTGGATCCCTTTTTGCTACTGGTTCTCTTTTTTTCTTTCACAGCGACCAGCCTTCTCTAAAGATGATCTTCCCATGGATGTCGGGACTTTCTACAGGGAGTTTCAAAACCCGCCTCAGCTGAGTAGCCTCTCCATAGACATCGCCGTGCAGTCAATGGCAGAAGATCTGGTGAGGACAGAGACACTTATTATACAAGCCACCTCTGATCATACTGCTCAGTGGTGGATCTACCGCCTAAAGCTGTTCATGGGACTGATACGTGAGCGGGAAGTTCAAGAGGAAAAGTTCATTCGCCATAGAATCCCCTGTTAGCCTGGTCAGGCAGCATTGTAGCATTGATGGCAGTAATGTCACTGCTGGATATGAGTATAAAGCAAGTGAAGACTCCACAAGGGATCGGTAATAGATGGGCAGCTTGTTCAGTAGAGCTGCTTCCTCTGCTGGGGATTCTGGTGGGAAAGGAGGTGTATACATTTGTCATCAGGTTAGGTCTGTCTGCTGGTGGAGTGGAAGTTCTACTCTTCACAGCCTTTTTCATTGGTTTTTTTAACATCATTTTATTGTGAAAAGTTCATAAGGTAAAGTTTTGATGAAGCGCACATGCTGTCCAAGAACGAGAAGCCATGATTTACTAACAGCTGATTTCCAAATCCACTGGTAGATACACAGTTAAAACATATAGTTGCTAACTGTTGTACCTGCCAAAGGGTCTTGTGATCCAGACACCCCTGCTAGAAAGCACAGCTAGATCCTGGATCTCCCGAAACAATAGACCGCTGTACTCTTGCACGGTTGTACAGGTTCCTATGCTGTATGGAAATTGCTTACTCATATTTCACTGTATACTGTGATTTTCTCACTGTGTGCATTAGAAGCTGCAGCAAGTCAGATAGAGCCCGCCTCATTTCCTGCCTGGAGTATGTCCAGCATCATCTAGCACTTCCTGCCCCAACCTTACTGTCACTGGCTTGTCCCTTTCATTCAATGAATTTTAGTTCTTTCAAGGATTGAGGCTCAGCATCACATATGGGGGGATTACCTAGAATGATCTGCATGCAAATGCAGCTTGCCTAGGAATGCCCACTTCTCCAGACTAACATGTAAGCAGCAACACCTCCCAAGAGTCAGCCCACTGCTTGGATCAGGATTGAGGGCTCTCGAGTGTAGTACAGAGGCAGGATGCTGCAATGTTTTCTGGAAGCTATGTACTTCACCCTCCCACCAGCCATGATCTGCCTGCATTGCATAGAGATGTCAGTGGGTCTAATCTATGGTATGTAATGAAAACGGAAAGGTTTTATTAGCACGTTGATGAGGGGAGAAAGGAGGAACCAGAGAAGGCAAAACATAAGCAGAATGAACTTAAAAGAGAACTATGGGGTAAGTGTTTTCCCCGTAGTTCTCTTAAGGGTCACGGGAGGACATATACTAGCGTCGTCCCGTGACCCAAAGCTCAGTATATAGCGAGCTACAGCTCACGGTATACTGAGACTGCTGCAGCCGGGACGGATCCCGACATTACTGTCGAGATCCACCCAGCTGCGTGAGTGACAGCTGGCTCTGCCTATCTAGAGGCAGAGCCAGCTGTACCCGCCCCCTCCCCCGTCCGTTTCTTCAGTCAGCGCTGGAGGATCGGAGTGGGGAGGGGGGGAATCCCTGCGGGGAGTGGTGACTGACTCATGTCACTCACAGTATGTGTTCACTCACTTCCCGATCTATTGAGCCGACGTGTGACAATTTAATTTTCACACGTCGGCTCAAACTATGAGGTTGAGTGATTTTCACTCGCCTCATAGTTCTCCTTTTAAGTTTTAAGCAACACGTAACCGGTCCAGGACCTTCCTAGCCTCTGAGTGAATTAGAAGGATGGGGTCAGGGGAAGCTTTTATATAAGTGTAACTGCACCACATGTAATAAGTTTCTTGCAAAAGCCGGTACATGATTGGTTCTCTTTCAGCTGACAGAGAAGTTTGTTTCTTGAATAGGAAAGTCATGTTCCCTTCTGCCTACATTTTCACCCTCTGCTTTTCTCCACAGGATTCCTTGCCAGAGAAGTTGGCTATGCATGAAAAGAACATGGAGGAGTTTGATGCTTTTGTTGACTCTTTACAGTAAGATGAAGGACTCTGACCTTGGGAGGTGGTTCTGGATGATCTTCCATTGCCTGACCCCTCTGCTAAACTCAAACCCCTTCCTGTTGTGCCCTGTCCTGTAATTCATTAAGAAGCACTTTCCAGTCTTCTGCAGGGACATCCTTGCAGCACGGCTGCTGCATTTAAATCCTGAGCAGTGAAACGTAGCGTGCTTCTTACATCGGGCCCTGTATGCCGAAAGCTAAGACTCTTCCTAAGACACAGAAGCTTGGGCCTATGGTTGTACTGTTGGACATGGAGGCTAGATGAAAGCCAAGAGAAGGAGACTTGTAGGTAATACTAGCCATTGGCACCTCCTATATCTGTGCAGTCTGATCGCTGTAAATATGTCACAGACTGCCCCGCACCTTACATGTCCTATATGGACCCAGAGCATATGTACCATTCGCATTAGCACTACTTCTGCCCCCTCCTCCATGCATTTTCACCAGTTTCTTTCTCAGGTATACTATAAAAAAATGTTTCATTGTTTGTCCAATGTCCCCTGATACTCGCACAGTGTATCACAACCACACGTTGAATAACGCAACCTCCCTGTGCCCCCTCTGATATAGTTTCACTTTGTAACTGGGGCCCGACTTTGTAGCTCCTATTCCTCAACTGGAATTCCCCTGTCCACTGACTGAGAATGTCAGCAGGGCTTGGCCTGACATCGGTGTATTGCATTTTTGGGATTTCACGTACTCTCAGTAGGGCTTAGCCTGACATCAGAGGACATCAGTTAACAGTAACAAAGTGAAATGAAAGGGCCTAATTAGAATGGAGGATGGATACCGCCCTGCGCTCGGCACTTCGGTGTTTACTCCACAATGCGTCTGCATTTTACACGCCATTCATAAAATGCAGGCATGGAGCGGTGTGGAGCCTGCACTGTATATCAAAGTGTCCGTTGCATAATGATAGAAAGATCACTCTGTGATTGGAGGAGAGGACTTTGTGTGACCAAGCTTTCCTCCTGACAGCACTTCTTACAGTTATGGTAATGAATGGGGCTTTGCTAGCTTCGGTACTCCAAGCGGTAGACTCATTCCTACAGAGTAGCACCATACTGCTATTTATAATTGGCCCTTACAGAGGGGCACGGCGGGGGGTTTTCTGGATATTTAAGGTGAAAGAGGTTATATTTCTATTAAATTAATCTGCGCTGCGGTTCAATTGTTCCCTGTCAGCCGCTGTGCTATTTACCGTACAATGTCACCAAGAATCTCGTATGTATGTATATATAAATATATAGATATATCTATAGATCTATAGATATATA
>NW_017306830.1:977255-978229 GCF_000935625.1 Nanorana parkeri | reverse complement strand
TATATATATATTATACACAAAGTCTCTATAGATCGATGTAGATCTCTATATCTATATAGATATATGAGACGTGCACTGCGCTTTTTATGTACTATTTACAATGTGCTCCAAGAACCTACTAGACACTGTTTGATGTTCTCGGAGCACATTGTAAATGGTACAAAAAAGCGCAGATGCACACCTGGGCGATCTGTGACAGCGTGGCAATCCTGCACAATACCACGCAGTTTCTCGCCTCGATTCCGCCCATGCATCCGAATTTTTTTCTGCGATTGCCGCATGGATGTCACCCCATTAAAATCAATGGGGCCGTGCAGAAATCGCTGTCTGCAATTGTGCACAACCGCGTGATCTCAGGTCTCTGGACGCACGTCCCGGATCGCTCAGGTCTGCACCGGGCCTAAAAGTAATTGAGGCAGCTGATGTTTCTGCTCTTAGACAGGACTTAAAAGTAGGGATGCACGGATAACGGTTTTTCGGTATTAGGTACCATTATAATTTTTTTCGGTACTCACCAATACCGATACGGAAAGTCCCATTAAGGTAGTGGGGCAGCGTGTAATGAGTCGCCACCCGGCTTTCTGATTAGCCGGGAAATGGGGCGGCGTGTAATGACTCATCACCACGTGACGAGGGAGCATGAAGCCAGCTTTCTGGCCAATCGGGAAGCCAGGGGGCGGGTAATGACTCACCACCTGGTTTCCTGACAACGGAAGTTCTGGTGTCGGGGCAGGCATCGGGAGCATTTGGACGAAGGAGAGCACACAGCACATGCATAGTTTTATGGGGAAGAGCACTCGCTCCTTTGATGCTGGGCCCCCCTGACTGCATTGCATATTGAACTGAAAAGGTGAAGTTGGCCTTTCAGGGGCATAGGATCAGAGCACAGATGCACAGCAGAAACGCCTTCATTTTGCATTCTTTGATCAGCTGTGCCCTCCCTCCCGGAAGTGCCTCGGCAGCTCATCTCTTTC
>NW_017306830.1:974076-976702 GCF_000935625.1 Nanorana parkeri | reverse complement strand
ATCTCTATATCTATATAGATATATGAGACGTGCACTGCGCTTTTTATGTACTATTTACAATGTGCTCCAAGAACCTACTAGACACTGTTTGATGTTCTCGGAGCACATTGTAAATGGTACAAAAAAGCGCAGATGCACACCTGGGCGATCTGTGACAGCGTGGCAATCCTGCACAATACCACGCAGTTTCTCGCCTCGATTCCGCCCATGCATCCGAATTTTTTTCTGCGATTGCCGCATGGATGTCACCCCATTAAAATCAATGGGGCCGTGCAGAAATCGCTGTCTGCAATTGTGCACAACCGCGTGATCTCAGGTCTCTGGACGCACGTCCCGGATCGCTCAGGTCTGCACCGGGCCTAAAAGTAATTGAGGCAGCTGATGTTTCTGCTCTTAGACAGGACTTAAAAGTAGGGATGCACGGATAACGGTTTTTCGGTATTAGGTACCATTATAATTTTTTTCGGTACTCACCAATACCGATACGGAAAGTCCCATTAAGGTAGTGGGGCAGCGTGTAATGAGTCGCCACCCGGCTTTCTGATTAGCCGGGAAATGGGGCGGCGTGTAATGACTCATCACCACGTGACGAGGGAGCATGAAGCCAGCTTTCTGGCCAATCGGGAAGCCAGGGGGCGGGTAATGACTCACCACCTGGTTTCCTGACAACGGAAGTTCTGGTGTCGGGGCAGGCATCGGGAGCATTTGGACGAAGGAGAGCACACAGCACATGCATAGTTTTATGGGGAAGAGCACTCGCTCCTTTGATGCTGGGCCCCCCTGACTGCATTGCATATTGAACTGAAAAGGTGAAGTTGGACTTTCAGGGGCATAGTTCCTCTCCTCTCCCCCCCCCCCCCCCCCCCCAGCAGGTATTTCGTGATTTTGTAATGAATAAATGCCTCTTCGGTCGGTAAATGTTATTGATGAACGCACCATATGGGTTATGTTGTGAATTGAGCCCAGTCTCTATTGTCACATGAGACAAGAGCAGAGACCAACTTTCAGTGTTCAGCTGTCATTTGAAAGCGCAAATCTGAATCTGATTGGTCATTAACAAGCAGTACAGACAGTTCTAAGTTCATAAACATTGATTAATGTGATCCATTGTGATTAGAGACTGCCGCCCCCTAGAGGTAGAAATTAGAACTACAGTCTAGCACTCTCCTCACACTACCATTGCTGCCTTAACGCATGTGGCACCACTAGGTCCTCCCCCCTATTTTTTTTAAATTTAATTTGGAAATTCAAACTTGCGCTGTATATAATAAATACACTACATGCAATAACTACGAATGATGAAACCGCACATCGCCCCATCCTGTCAGCAGCAGAAAAGCCTCCTCGGTTTGTACATAGATGATAGGGAGCTGCCATGCACACTGTAGGGTAGAGATATCTGCAGGCGTTAGGTGAGCGGTCAGATACATGGTGTTTTGTAGGAATCAGTGGAGGGTTTCATGCTGCTACAATCCCCTCCCATTCTACCGATCTCGTACAGCGAGGGGAAGCTCAGCACTGTTGTAATGAAAGAGATGTAATTCAGATATGTATTATAAAATAAATATATGTATTTACATGACGTGCAGTGTTTCTCCTTTTTCCCCATGACAGTTGTTGGTTGCTGTGTGTTTAAAGCATCAGGCAAATGGCTAAATACAATAGGTATTAGGAAGCTATGTCACCTGCTGAAGGATATGTATTTCTGTCCAGGCAGTCCTGAGATTTACACAGCTCTGCCACACAACACAAATAGGTGAATGCCACCATTTTAGACTGTAGAAGGAATACAGAGGTGTCTTCTCTCCACCCCCAACCAGTCACCGCACCCATTAAAAGTATGCATGTGAAAATGTCAGGGCACCACCTAAGGAAGCCAGAAGGAACCCCAGAGGTGCCTGAGCACCCTGGTTAGGGACGGCTGGACTTGACAGTCAAAGAGAAGCAGCAGTGTGATGAGGCCATCTTTCTGCTCACTCTGCTCTCTCCACCTATCATCCGGCTTCTTGTCAGCACATTTACATGCAGCTCACTGACTGGTCCCCAGTCCTGCCCCTTGCTCTCCTGGTCTGCGTGCTCCTGCAGTTCTACAGGAGATTGGAGGAGGCTGATTGTCATGTTTAGGTATTTACACTGGTTGCAATGAAACAATAGATGTAATGTATGACTACATTGTTTATAATGAGCGCAGCATTCGTTCGTGTGGTTTATATCTGTCTGGAGTTCAGCTATAAAGCCCAAATGGGCCGTCTATTCAAATCCACTAAATATATTTCAGGGGCATCGAAACAAAAAGGGTGCCAAGTCCTCCAGTTCATTCCTTCAGAATGCAGCCACAGCCTGAGTAGAAAGGCCTGACCCCTGCCAGCCTGCTGCAAGGAAAGACCCAACCTCTCCGTGTGACATCAATAACAATGATCAACAAGACTGTGATCTCCCTGGAGGAACAGACAGCAATAAAAACCTTGCAGGGGTTCTAATGTTTCCCCACTGCATCCAAAACTAAAATGAAGTTTTATTCACTTCCCGAATGTACTTTCCGCGTCTGTGCAACAACATGTAATACCTTTTATCTGTCACTAGATAGCGATCTTGCTTCCAGAATGTTGTCTGCCTAGGCAGCTCA
>NW_017306830.1:972382-974053 GCF_000935625.1 Nanorana parkeri | reverse complement strand
AATAAGGTGTTCTGTAGTTCACAGAGGGGAACTTCACTGGGTTGACAACACTGTTTGGGATTTAAGTGCAGCAGAGGCATTGTGTGTTCAACTGACTTTTCTGGCTGGATCAACAGGTATTTCTTGGCATTATTGGAAAATGAAAGTGAATCCCCTCCCACTGCCCTTTATCTCCACAACATGGGGGGTTATTCACGAAGGATCCAGCCGTAGTTTCAGGTGATCCTTTCTGCTCTCTTTAGCCGCTGGAGCCCGAAGGATCCGAACCGAAGGGCTGCTATAAGAGCTATTCACTACAGCCTGTACAGCGGCCGAATGGTTCAGCCGAGCTGAGCCAAAGTGACGCCCGATGCGGGGGAAGGCCGGCCATAAGCCCCGCAAATGACAGCTGGGCGGGGCCAGATGTGATCTCACGGCTGGCTCCGCACAGTTGTAATGACAGATCAGCGTCCCCAAATGACCTGGGGATGCTGCTCTGTCATTAAACAATAACAACTGGGCGGAGCTGGCCATGACATCACGGTTGCCCACTCAGTTGTTGAAGAAGACTAGCCGGTGCCGGCCAATAGGAAATAGTTGGGCGGAGCTAGCTGTCACTGCTAGCTCCACCCAATTGTTTTGTTTGCTTTTGTTTTTCTGCTCGGTACCACGGAGATACCGAGCAGAATAGCCGAGCCAAATGGCGCCTGGTGACATTCGGCTATTCACTCACTGCCATTCGGCCCCTATTTATCTGTGGATAACATTGATACAGTCCAGAAACTTCTGGATGAGTTTCTTCTTTCACAGGATACACACACACACACACACACACACTGCAGAGATGTACTAAATATGTAACAAAATATTGTTTGGGAGTTTTTTTAGTGAATCACCAATACAGTAAACTGAACTGATAGTGACACTTTAATTATTCAAATGAAGCTCTGCCTTGGGTCCAACGCTTGCTGGGTACCTCACCACAACCTTCTTGGGAACCATGCAGCACTATAGCTGATGTATTCTTCTGCATTGCTAATGGTGGGATTTATAGTCCTCTATAGCCGGTAGTATTCTGCATTGCTAATGGTGGGATTTGTAGTCCTCTATAGCCGGTAGTATTCTGCATTGCTAATGGTGGGATTTGTAGTCCTCTATAGCCGGTAGTATTCTGCATTGCTAATGGTGGGATTTGTAGTCCTCTATAGCCGGTAGTATTCTGCATTGCTAATGGTGGGATTTATAGTCCTCTATAGCCGGTAGTAATTCTGCATTGCTAATGGTGGGATTTGTAGTCCTCTATAGCCGGTAGTAATTCTGCATTGTTAATGGTGGGATTTGTAGTGCTCTATAGCCGCTGGTATTATTCTGCATTGCTAATGATGTGATGCTGAGATTTGTACTCCTCTATAGCCGGTTATATCTGCTCTTCCCATACCTGCTGCTTTCCATTGGGCACATTGTAACCCTTTCTTGGCTACATTGTTTATTAAACACGTCTTCATTATTTATAACTTCTTATAACTGAACATCGGATCACATTTTAGGGTCATTTATTCTAGAGATGTGTCCCTGACATCCTTAGAGCAATATTTGCTGGCTGACCCTAAGGGCTGACAAACCTGCTCAACCTGTATTCATATAGACAGGAATGTGGAGAGATCAGCATGGCTTCCTACTGGGGGGGTGGGG
>NW_017306830.1:971318-972371 GCF_000935625.1 Nanorana parkeri | reverse complement strand
GGGCTCACAAGGCACAGTGCCTGGTGCGGGGTGGGGGGGGGGGGGGGGGGGGGGACATGATCCAGGGGCTCACACTGTCTCTGTAGGACTGTAAAGGGTTAATGGTGTCAGCAGAGTTGCTGAATACTCCAGTGCAGAGAGTAACATTCCTCGGTTGGGGTTAATGGGACAATGCTTCAGGGAGGGGACTGCATGTTGTTTTGCAGCTGGACTACTTCATAGCCTATCAGAGTGCTCTGTTTTAAGGGCTGGAAAAATGCTGCCGTCCTATTGGTGCAAACTTGACCGCCTTCGCCAATGATAGGCGCAGGTTACCAGAACAACACAGAAGAAGCAGCTGAAAGCAAAGCAATCATGAGGACTAAAGGAGGACAACACACTGAGCCCAGGTAATACAATGTAACACTATGTGTGTGATATATATGTCTGTACACACTGAGCCCAGGTAATACAATGTAACACTATGTGTGTGATATATATGTCTGTACACACTGAGCCCAGGTAATACAATGTAACACTATGTGTGTGATATATATTATTTGTATTTGGTAGTATTCTCATGATTGCCCATGTATTGTCACAAATGCCCATTAGTTGCCCATGTATTGCCATAGCTACCCATTCATTATCTATGTATAATCATGATTGCCCATGTATTGTCACAATTGCCCATTTGTTGCATTCCTGTTGTCACAATTGTCCATTTCTTGCCATGTTGTGTACAATTTCCCATTTGTCTCTGTAGGACTGTAAGGGTTAATGGTGTCAGCAGAGTTGCCGAGTACAGGAAGGGGCCATCCCCAAACTGTTCCCACAAAGCTGGGAGCATGAAATTGTCCAAAATGTCTTGGTATGCGGATGCCTTACGAGTTCCCTTCACTGGAACTAAGGGCCAAGTCCAACCCCTGGAAAACAACCCCACACCATAATACTTTTGGCAATATACTGTAGTGGTATTTATATACACATCAACTCCATCTATTGTGTTACTAGGACAGGACAGCTCCATCTCTGCCTTCCTGCTATCACTATGTGCACCGTCTGTTCTATCTA
>NW_017306830.1:969119-971291 GCF_000935625.1 Nanorana parkeri | reverse complement strand
CTGCCTGTTTGTGTTGTGGTTTCTTCTTACTGCGTGATATCAGTTCTTGTCACATGACTCACTGTCCTGTCTTACTCAATTCTTTCATCAGCTTCTTCTCAGCAATAGATCTTAGACAAACCTCATGCGTAATGCTGCCAGCATTTTTTAGACCTAGTAGGTGCAAGGCTTCGCTGGAACAATGAGAATGAGATTCAGTTTAATATATCTATATAGACGTAGTTCTCCTTTAAAAGCTAAATGCCGACCACAAAAACTTTCATGAGAATATATTTCTCAATAGCCACAATGGATCTAAATCCCCTTTATGTGCACCAAATGCCTTTGCAAACCCAGTTATTCCCTTGAAAATGTAGCAGTGACATCATCACTGTGCTGTACATAGCCTGTGCAGACAGCAGAGCTGTGGGAGGGACCCAGCAGGCCCCACCCACTACAGGTTGCCTACAGAAGGGGGCGAAGACAAGACCAGTCACCCTAAACAGAGAGAGAGGGCAGCAGTGAGCGGTTCTTATTACAGGAGGGGGCGGAGACAAGACCAGTCACCCTGCACAAGGAGAGAAAGCAACAGTGACTGGTCTTTATTACAGGAGGGGGCGGAGACAAGACCAGTCACCCTGCACAAGGAGAGAAAGCAGCAGTGACCGGTCTTTATTACAGAAGGGGGCGGAGATAAGACCAGTCACCCTGCACAAGGAGAGAAAGCAGCAGCGAACGGTCTTTATTACAGGAGTGGGCGGAGACAAGACCAGTCACCCTGCACAAGGAGAGAAAGCAGCAGCGAACGGTCTTTATTACAGGAGGGGGGGGAGACCAGACCAGTCACCCTGCACAGGGAGAGAAAGCAGCAGTGAGCGGTCTTTATTACAGGAGGGGGGGGAGACCAGACCAGTCACCCTGCACAAGGAGAGAAAGCAGCAGTGAGCGGTCTTTATTACACTGGATTACTGCACAGATCTGGAAGGTCACAAAGCTCACTAAGATTCAAGGAAGAATACACACGGCTCTTTTATTTAGACATTTGCTTTTCCCGGAGTTCAGCTTTAAGGCTGCTGACAGATAACCTGATCCTGGGTATAGGGTTAGGAGCACCTAATCTGTCTTCTGATCTGGATAGGTTGCTTATTGATTAAGAGCATCAAATACAGCCAATGCGTTTCAGGAGAAGCCTCTCCCTTCTTCAGGGCTAACATATTGTCCTCTATATAATGTACTTCCTTTAACTCCAGCCCCATTCCCCACCCTGATTGTCAGCTGACCCATGATAGGCATGCAGCAATTGAAGAGTCCAGTGTAGGTATAGTGTATGGCCTCATTATCACATAACTTTGTGACTTCTCTCTTGACTTCCTTCTATATTTCTGTGGTTCCAGCCTGTATACCGTGAAGCCGCCTATGCCCTGTGGATACGTGAAAGAGAGTTGGCTGTGGGAAATGAATGGGCAGACGTCATTGGCAAAGCTGTCCGAGTGCCATCGAGAAGTTTACTTCCACACTGACCCCATCCTGGAGAGCAGTGGCACCGCAGGAGTGCGGGGGGACACAGGTAAGGGGGCCCCTGGGCACGAGAGCCCTCCACTGATCAACGTACGTGCGCTACAATATGCAACACACAACCTACGGCTTTGGAAACAACGACTTAAAGTGCAACTAAAGCCAAAACTTTTTGTTTTGTTTTATATAGAGTGGAGAAGGATAAGAAGACCTGTCAGGGTTATAATGTTGTCTGTGTCCCCATTAGGGAGATTCACCCTCTCTGTTTGTCCTGGTGACCGTTATCACTGAAAGGGAAAGAAAATCCCAAATTTTGAGTTGTCATCAGAACAGGAATAGATGGGAAATCTTCCAATGGGAACACAAATTCTGGTGATACCGCTGACCACCAGGGATTTACCTCTCTTTGGAGGGAATTCCCCTCACTTCCTGTTGTGGCTATCGAACAGGAAGTGAGGGGAAGTCTCCCCAATGGAACACAGCCAAATAAAGGTGACAGGGGTTATAACCCTCCATTACTAGGTTTTGGCTTCAGTTCTACTCTAACTCTACACACATTCTTTAGCCCCCATTGACACTTTCGTGTGATTTTGAGAATTTTTGAAGTGTTTTTCAAGCATTGGTCATGTTGGTAAAATCTCTAGAGGTTAATTGCTTGGAGTGGCAGGTGATTGGTAA
>NW_017306830.1:956774-968843 GCF_000935625.1 Nanorana parkeri | reverse complement strand
GGGGGGGGGGATCTTGATTTGAAGGGGACACTTCAATGTGAAGGGGGAACCATGAGCTAAACTAAAATCTTGTAGTAGTGACCAATTGAACATGACCGAAGCATTGCGCAATCATTCAAGATTACTTGATACTGAATGCCATTTGTGTAGTTTACACCATAGGGGACCATTTGTTCCATTGCTACTCCTATTTATTATTTGCCAGTCATTTATTAGTGCAATTGACCACTAGAAATCTCCCGTGTAGATAATATTGGGTCTTATAGAGAGGTGGGAGGAGCAGAGACACAACCTGCTTTAAGGATCTTGCCATTGGAGGATATATATTTTCAACCCAAACCTGATTATTGTATGTTGGTCTTTAACGCTTCTGGTTTGTGGTTTATTATTGGCTGTCCTTTCTATGACTGATTTCCTCTTACAGGCTTCCTACAAGGTGAACATTACTGGGAGGTGGAGTTCCTGGAGCCGCCCTCTGGACTCTCCGTCATGGTTGGTGTTGGGACTGGCAGAGCAGCACTGCATGCCGGGAGCTTCCAATATGTCAACCTTTTAGGTGAGTTATTTCTCGGGTGAATCTTTCACTTTTCTGACTCATAGGCTAAATACTAACCCCCAGCCCTTCACACTGCCTTACACTAAAGAATGATGGTGAGCACTGGATGCATGTTCTAGCAGTCCAACAATGGTGGCCTAGTTGATATCAACTCAGACTATTGTACATACAGCCTATAGAAGTCTATGAAGCATTCTGGGGGGTCAGCTAGCTGAGTGCGAGCCAACTGCACTGGGCTACTAGAAGCTGCAGATGGCACTTTCCTTTGAGGTCTGCAGTCTTGATAATATGTGTTGGAGGGAAAAAGGGTCTTCAACATTCTTCATTTTATTAGCAATTCCACTTAAAGGATAAGTTCACCTTTTACAAAAAAAAGTGAATTGACAGCATCCTCCCCCATCCCTGGTCCCTGCTGCGCTTAGCTTTCATAAACCCCATCTCCCACCCCCCACACTAGTCTGTGTATTGGTCTAGGCACTTTAAAGCATTACTGAGCAGCCTTGGAGGCTGTGTAGCAACATAATGCTCACAATGGCGAGCGACCATTGGTCAGCATGGCCATGTGACCAAACTGACCAATGAGAATCTCATCTGATCATTTTTTAATTTCTGGGCAGCATCCCGGAAGAAACAAGAGATTTTCATTGGTCGCAATGATGATTGGTCATTGGTTAACATAGCCATGTGACTGAGCTGACCATTGAGAAAGTCTTCTGTGCCATTTTCTTCTGTGACAGCATCCAGGAAGAAAGAAGAGTTTCACATTGGTTGCAATGATGAGTAGTCATTGGTTAGTCTAGCCACATGGCCACTCTGGGGGAGGTTTATAACCCCTGTTAGCTTTATTTCCATCTGTGTCCAATTGGAGAGATTTCCCATCACTTCCCATCCAATAGTCAAAATAGGAAGTGAGAAGAAATCCCCGGGGGTCACCAGAACCCCAGTGGAAGATTTCCCATCTATTCCTATTCTGAGGACAACCCAAAATGTGTGATTTTCTGGCACTTCTACCGGTCACCAGGACAAATAGAGAGGGTGAATCTCCCTAACAGGGACACAGACAGCAATAAAAACCTGACAAGTGTTCCAATCCCTCTCCACTCCATCCAAAACTAAAAAAAAAGTTTGGGCTTCAGTTGCCCTTTAAACTTGGACTGTCTTCCGGAGCTCACAGCAGCTCTTCTAGCACACGCAAGTGACCATACCACCAGCCTGGGCTTCGGGATTATATGCTCACCATTTATGTTCTGCTGCCATCAAACCAATCACAGAGAAGTGTGAAGATCTGATTGTGCCTTTTGTTTCTACACGTGTGCATTGGTCTAATCTGAAGCGTGTCTTTCTTCAGGCGTGGACTCAGAGAGCTGGGGCTTGTCCTATAAGGGCACCGTGTGGCACAATGGCATCAGCAAGCAGTACACAGAACCATTCTATGAAGAAGGCACCATTATTGGTGTACACCTGAACATGGAGGAAGGGACGCTGACTTTTTACAGGGACAGACAGAGTCTGGGAGTGGCCTTCACAGGGCTACACAAGGTACGGTCACATGAAAAGCAGGCACAACAAGAAATAGAAAGACTTAACTGCTAAGCAACAGAAAGCTTACATGGCACCAAAGTGATAAAAGTCCCTGGCCCATGCCGGTGTTCTTCTTTGTGTTCATGTTTCTTGGCACAGCTGCCAACTGAAGCGTATGGCACATAGGATATCCAGTCTATAAAGGGCTTGTTACATGAGCAATCAATAAGATGGCACATAAATGGTCTAACCCCCACTGGTATGTGACCAACCATCATGAGTGGAAACCGGAGAGCATGTAAATAATTTAGCATAAGCAAGTGATGAAGATACTCCTCATGGAATGCAAACTTCCTTTCCTGTATCCTGGAAGACATATCATCTCTTTAGGAGAAACCTGTCCAATATATATGAAGGCCACTACAGGTGACCTCTCCTGAAAATAATAGCTTCCTGGTTGTCATGGCTTCAATATGTGTGTTCACTGACCCAGAGCAAGTATGCAGATAAGGATTTTAAACTTTTCCCCAATCTTCAGTTGTTCCCCATCGGTGGCGATAAGTTTGTCAGTTGCACGAAGGTGAAAAAAAAGCCGATGACAAATGTGCCCATCAATAGTTGCCCTCTAGGTACTAGACATGTAAGCTGCGGAGAAATGTGGTTTGGATATTTTGTTATTTCAGGATTCAGATCGGAAATTCAATTCGGTTGGGGTTTCGTTAGTTTTGGATGAGTTTATGAATGTTCGTTATGAATACCACCGAAAACCATATACAGTATGTACAATACTAAAGCGGCGGATCCTAGACCTGAATGGCATTGGGGATCGGAGTTTCCGAATATCATTCGGGAGCTCCAGAAAGCAATACAGGTCTGGGAGCCATATTGAAGCTGAGGCTTTCTGACCCGAATGGCATTTGGGAGCTCCCGAATGCAATTCGGAAATTCAGATCCTGAATGCCATTCGGGTCTGGGAGCCTCAGCTTTAGTATTATATGTATATACTGAATAGTATATGGCTCCCATGTTGCAGTAACGCAAAATTCGTGTTCTGACCAATTCGGATGACCGAAAAACACATCTGATTGGCCAGAAAAGTCACATGTCCGATTCAGTTTCATTTTTTAACAAAATTCGGACGGGATCAGAAATTTGGAAACAGAAATTCATATTCGGATGCATTGGGATTGGGAAATTCGGATGTGTCCGAATGTCAGAAAATTATTCCGAATTTTGATTTGGAATGAAGTGAATTGCACATGTCTACTAGGTACCAGTGATCTGGATGAGGTAATAGGGATGATGTGGGAACAAACTTCTAATGGGCTAAGTAAAATGTGTTCTTACGGTAGATTATACTTCCTCCATGATATGAATGGTACCATAGACATATCCCTAGATGTCATACAAGTTACGGATGGTGTTCCTTACCAGCCATTGTGTGATGCTTAAAGTCAACTGGATGTTACTCACTTGGACATGTTTACAGTGGTTTCCTGTTTGGCGTCAAACAAAAGAAAACTCAGTAAATAGACACATACAACACGTGAACAAAAGGTTGTTGACACCTATATGAGCTTGTTGGACATCCTATTCCAAAACCATGGGTACAAATATGGAGTTGGTCCCCCTTGTGGCTATAACAGCCCTAAAGGAACCGCCCCCCCCCTCCCACCGTGAAGGCTTTTCACAAGATTTGGGAGTGTGCCTGTGGGATTTGTGCCCTTTCCGCTATAAGAACATTTGTGAGGTCAGGTACTGATGTTGTATGAGAAGACCTGGCTTCCAATCTGCATTCCTATAAGGTGTTTATTAGTGTTGAGGTCGGGGTTCTGTGCAGGCCACTCAAGTGCCTCCACATTAAACTCCTCAAATGCTGTCTTTGTGGACCTGGGTTGTGCACAGTGGCACAGTCATGCTAAAACAGAAAAGGGGCTTTCAACAAACTTACTACAAGGTTGGAAGCGCACAATTGTCTATAATGTCTGTGTGTTGTAGCACCAACAGTACTCTCCACTAAAACCACCTGAACGGAACCATTTGGAGGGAGGTCCGCATACTTTTAGCCATGTAGGGAAGGTGTGATGGTCAGGTGTAAGTGCTTTTGGCATTATAGTGTATGTCTATACATTGCTTTTACCAAAACTGTTATTTCCCAGGTCCAGCACCCCATATATCCGATGGTCTCTTCTACCAGCCCAGGAACCGAGTTGGCACTGGGATTGCGTTGCTGCAGCTTGCCCACTCTGGAGGAGCGATGTCTCAGCACTCTTGCTCGTAATTTGACACAAACAGACTTGGTTGATCGGCTCCCTCTTCCTGCCATTGTCAGGTGGAAGCTGAAAAGCTGGAAAAGCTAGGATGTCCCGAGGCCTGAACTGTACCCAGGAAGCTGCTGCTGTGGACTCTGTGCCGGGAGCCATGACGGCCGTATTGTAAGCCAGGAGATCTTTATTTAACTTGTGCTCTTGTGTCAATAAGGAATGGCAAAAGAACATTTCAAGAAAACAATGGAGAGAAAGTAAAGACATTAGTGGGCCTGTACATGGACCTTCACTAAGCAAGCATCACCCATGTAGAGATGCCTAATGAGAACCCCCAATCACTGGAAGTGATGGATATCCTGCAAACTCTGTGCGGCATGCAATTGTTCTCCTTAAGTGGGGAAAGAGGAAGAAAGATTTGCTGCATGTGTACCACGGACACCTGTAATCTGAATGAGGAGGAAGATCAGGTCCCAGGCAAGCTGATGTCCACCATGATTGTCAGCGAGACGTCTAACGATGGAATATATGGTTAGATTGTCACGTCCTTCAGAACATGCTGGACTGGGATTAAAGTCCAACTCCAGACAATTTTAGAACAGTTTATATCATCCAGGGTTCCTCCAGAGGGTGCTGGAGGTCCCTTGAGTAATTTCTACCTCCTAGACAAGAATGATCTCTTTAGCTACTTGTAATAGGGGTATTCTTCCCACTGATCAGCAATGTAAGGGACATTCTTCCCACTGACCACCAATGTATGGGACATTCTTCCCACTGACCACTAATGTGTGGGACATTCTTCCCACTGACCACCAATGTAAGGGACATTCTTCCCACTGACCAGAAATGTAAGGGACATTCTCCCCACTGACCACCAATGTAAGGGACATTCTTCCCACTGACCACCAATGTAAGGGACATTCTTCCCACTGACCACCAATGTAAGGGACATTCTTCCCACTGACCACCAATGTAAGGGACATTCTTCCCACTGACCACCAATGTAAGGGACATTCTTCCCACTGACCACCAATGTAAGGGACATTCTTCCCACTGACCACCAATGTAAGGGACATTCTTCCCACTGACCACCAATGTAAGGGACATTCTTCCCACTGACCACCAATGTAAGGGACATTCTTCCCACTGACCACCAATGTAAGGGACATTCTTCCCACTGACCACCAATGTAAGGGACATTCTTCCCACTGACCACCAATGTAAGGGACATTCTTCCCACTGACCACCAATGTAAGGGACATTCTTCCCACTGACCACCAATGTAAGGGACATTCTTCCCACTGACCACCAATGTAAGGGACATTCTTCCCACTGACCACCAATGTAAGGGACATTCTTCCCACTGACCACCAATGTAAGGGACATTCTTCCCACTGACCACCAATGTAAGGGACATTCTTCCCACTGACCACCAATGTAAGGGACATTCTTCCCACTGACCACCAATGTAAGGGACATTCTTCCCACTGACCACCAATGTAAGGGACATTCTTCCCACTGACCACCAATGTAAGGGACATTCTTCCCACTGACCACCAATGTAAGGGACATTCTTCCCACTGACCACCAATGTAAGGGACATTCTTCCCACTGACCACCAATGTAAGGGACATTCTTCCCACTGACCACCAATGTAAGGGACATTCTTCCCACTGACCACCAATGTAAGGGACATTCTTCCCACTGACCACCAATGTAAGGGACATTCTTCCCACTGACCACCAATGTAAGGGACATTCTTCCCACTGACCACCAATGTAAGGGACATTCTTCCCACTGACCACCAATGTAAGGGACATTCTTCCCACTGACCACCAATGTAAGGGACATTCTTCCCACTGACCACCAATGTAAGGGACATTCTTCCCACTGACCACCAATGTAAGGGACATTCTTCCCACTGACCACCAATGTAAGGAACATTCTTCCCACTGACCACCAATGTAAGGGACATTCTTCCCACTGACCACCAATGTAAGGGACATTCTTCCCACTGACCACCAATGTAAGGGACATTCTTCCCACTGACCACCAATGTAAGGGACATTCTTCCCACTGACCACCAATGTAAGGGGCATTCTTCCCACTGACCACTAATGTAAGGGACATTCTTCCCACTGACCAGAAATGTAAGGGACATTCTTCCCACTGACTACCAATGTAAGGGACATTCTTCCCACTGACCACTAATGTAAGGAGCATTCTTCCCTCTGACCACCAATGTAAGGGGCATTCTTCCCACTGACCACCAATGTAAGGGACATTCTTCCCACTGACCAGAAATGTAAGGGACATTCTTCCCACTGACTACCAATGTAAGGGACATTCTTCCCACTGACTACCAATGTAAGGGACATTCTTCCCACTGACCTCCAATGTAAGGAGCATTCTTCCCACTGACCACTAATGTAAGGAGCATTCTTCCCTCTGACCACCAATGTAAGGGGCATTCTTCCCACTGACCACCAATGTAAGGGACATTCTTCCCACTGACTACCAATGTAAGGGACATTCTTCCCACTGACTAGTAAGCAGTGTAAGTACCTGAAATTGACCTGGTATCAGCCTCTTGGAGTCCACGTGCAGCAGGCCACAGACAGGGACAGGAAGAAGCAACAGAAGGACCCAGCCAGTTGCATGGCGGAGAGGAGGAGAGAGAAGAGTGGCAGCGATATAAACTCACCTGTCTGCTGCTTTCTCACTGTCCAATCACATTCTGGGAAAGTCTTTTGTTTATAGACATCTTCATACTGATCACATTTATAATGATTGAACACAAAGAGTAGAGTGAGTGAGGAATATATATAAAGGAAGGTTTGAGAGGGAGAGTTGGTCATAGGACATGGTTTGAAGAAACAGGCCCGGCGCTACCGCAAGGCAAGTCAGGCGGCCGCCTTACGGCGCTGCACGGTGAGGGCGGAAAAAATGTGGGCTCTGCAGGGTCACCCTCAGGTGGGCTGGTGGCACTCCTTACCTGTCCGCTTCCTCTTCCTCCACGCTCGCTGATGGGCCCTGCCTCCTCCTTCACCGGGCCCGCCTCCTTCTCCGTCACTGGGCCCCGCCTCCTCCCCTGCTGTCGACCACGGGCCCCACCCCATCCTCCACTGCCGGGCTCGGCCTCCTCGACCCCCGCTGCTGGCTCTCATTGACTCAGCAACGGCTGTGGAGACAAACGCGCTGCTGCACTGATTACTGTCAGTGATCTGAACAGCGGCACATGCTTCTTCAGAGCGGCCAGTGAAAGCCACCAGCAGAGGATGCCATAGCGACCCAGGCGGCCCGCTCGGCATCTGGCCGGGCCCCCCTGTGCCCCGGGCCCCATAGCGGCCGCCTGGGTTGTTACGCCACTGATAGTGACTATTCACCCCCCTCCCCTCTCCAGATGAGGACATGGGTAGTAGATTGAATGTGAGAAGAGAGTAGAGGTGAAAGTGACGGAAGTTGTGAGGATGGGTAATGTAAAGTGAATGATTTTGGATATGAATGAAGGTGAAAGTATTGGAGCAGATGTCTTGTTAATTAGAGATATGTAGAAATTATGCTATTTATGGGATAAAATGACGTCTTATATCTCTTTTATGAAGTTATGTATAAATGTGTTTATGTGAAATAATAATAATAAAAACTATATTAAACAAAAAACATTCTGGGAAAGAGACCTAGAAGTGTTACTGAACTGTGGTAGAGAGTAAGGTCTCCTGCCCTGCCAGACAGGGCTGTGCTGTGTGGCATTGCTGTGTAAATCTCAGGACTGAATAGATAGAAAGAGAACTTGATAGCCGTTTGCTGGGAGTTCAGCTCTAATCTTTTAGCGCCCTCCATGGTGGGTCACTGGCACTGGGGGTGAGTGTACATCATACATCGTCTCTGCTTTTTGCACTACCAATAAGTGAATGTAATGAGCACTGATATCTGATATAAGAATGTGACACGCTGTATAACCGCACACACATTGCTGTCTCACATGTGAATAACAAGCTGCTATAGCATGCAGTCATTGTACACCGCTATTGTTATAAAGGTCAGGTCGTTCCTATTCCAGAAGGAAGAGAAGTAAACCAACCATTGAGGAAGACCTAATACTCTGCTACCTCTGCCAATGTACAAATAGCAGCTACTGTTATATATGTATTATGTGGAATATAATAAATCGTTCTTGTATTTTCTATAATCTGTGCCTTTGCCTTGTAATTTATAGTTTATTACACACACAGGCTCTGCTTCCTGCTTTGCAGTGCTACACAATGGTTGTGCTTTACTGCTTGTGACAATGCAAGCTGGCCAACTCACTAAAAACAATGCACTCCCTGTGTGGCTCATAGCTCCTCATCAGCTGTTACATAGGGAAGTTGTGTGACCGCTATGAAATAAAAGGCTCCCCCTAATCTACAGATTTCACACAATATGAAGAAGCCAGGCATGTAAAAGTCAGGTAAACCCTGCAGTAATGACTTAAAATACACCAATCAGCCATAACATTGTGACCATTGAGAGGTGAAGGGAATAACATTGATTATGTGGTTACAATGGCACCTGGAAGTAGGGGGATATATTACAATGGCACCTGGAGGTGGGAGGGATATATTACAATGACACCTGGAAGTGGGGGGAATATATTACAAGGGCACCTGGAAGTGGGGAGATATATTACAATAGCACCTGGAAGTGGGGGGAATATATTACAAGGGCACCTGGAAGTGGGGAGATATATTACAATAGCACCTGGAAGTGGGGGGAATATATTACAAGGGCACCTGGAAGTGGGGAGATATATTACAATAGCACCTGGAAGTGGGGGGAATATATTACAAGGGCACCTGGAAGTGGGGAGATATATTACAATAGCACCTGGAAGTGGGGGGAATATATTACAAGGGCACCTGGAAGTGGGGAGATATATTACAATAGCACCTGGAAGTGGGGGGAATATATTACAAGGGCACCTGGAAGTGGGGAGATATATTACAATAGCACCTGGAAGTGGGGGGAATATATTACAAGGGCACCTGGAAGTGGGGAGATATATTACAATAGCACCTGGAAGTGGGGGGAATATATTACAAGGGCACCTGGAAGTGGGGAGATATATTACAATAGCACCTGGAAGTGGGGGGAATATATTACAAGGGCACCTGGAAGTGGGGAGATATATTACAATAGCACCTGGAAGTGGGGGGAATATATTACAAGGGCACCTGGAAGTGGGGAGATATATTACAATAGCACCTGGAAGTGGGGGGAATATATTACAAGGGCACCTGGAAGTGGGGAGATATATTACAATAGCACCTGGAAGTGGGGGGAATATATTACAAGGGCACCTGGAAGTGGGGAGATATATTACAATAGCACCTGGAAGTGGGGGGAATATATTACAAGGGCACCTGGAAGTGGGGAGATATATTACAATAGCACCTGGAAGTGGGGGGAATATATTACAAGGGCACCTGGAAGTGGGGAGATATATTACAATAGCACCTGGAAGTGGGGGAATATATCACAAGGGCACCTGGATGTGGGGGGATATATTACAATGACACCTGGATGTGGGGG
Source organism: Nanorana parkeri (assembly GCF_000935625.1). NCBI lineage: Eukaryota > Metazoa > Chordata > Amphibia > Anura > Dicroglossidae > Nanorana > Nanorana parkeri. The sequence continues at coordinate 958,928 of NW_017306830.1, read as the reverse complement.
GGGATATATTACAATGCCACCTGGAAGTGGGGGGGGGGATATATTACAACGGCACCTGGATGTGGGGGGATATATTACAACGGCACCTGGATGTGGGGGGATATATTAGGGAGCAAAAAAAAGGGCAAGTGTAAGGATTTTAGTGACTGACAAGGGCCAAATTGTGATGGTTAGATGCCTGGGTCAGAGCAACTCCAAAACTGCATCACTTGTGGGATGTTCCCGGTCTGCAGTGGTCAGGATCTCAAGGTGTTGACTTGGCCTCCTAATTCTCCAGATCTCAGGCCAATGGAGCATCGGTGGGATGTGCTGGAGAAACAAATCCGATCCATGGAGGCCGATCACCTCACAACTTACAGGACTTAAAGGATCTGCTACTGACAGCTTGGTGCCAGATACCACAGCACACCTCCAGCGGTCTAGTGGAGTCCATGCCTGGACGGGTCAGGAAAAGGAGGACCTAATCAATATTACTCAGGTGGTCATAATGTTATGGCTGATCAGTGTCTGTGCTCAGTAGCAGCCGACTTTACTCTTCCTTTAAAAACGTTGCTTCTATGTATAGCTTTTAAATACACATTAGATCCACATGGGGGGGAGAGATTTACTCATTACATACCCAGCCTCTGCTTCAACAACTCTAATACTTGTTGACATAAACAATGTTATTGAAGATGTAATGTCTAGTAAACAGCGGCCAGCTCACCTAATCACTACCATTCATTTGGTGCCACCTACAATTCCTCCATTGTGAGAGGAAGGGGCGGGCTCTCAAAATGTAAACACTAAAGTGTATATATTTAGGATGGCTGTGATAGGTCATTGTTAACAAAATCCATTCAAAAACTCTAAGGGGGTGAAGTCTTTTGGAAAGCATAGTACATATATAAATTCTATAAGTGTGCTGAACTCTAATACTTGCCGACATGTACAGATCACATAGAAAAACTTGTTGATTTAACGTTGATTCAAGGATATTTATACAGGAGAACAGGGCGTTCAGCTTCTATACAAAGGAACAGAAGGTGGCCAGAGAGAGTCACCTGACTGCACAACCCAAACATGTTATTGCTGCCGGACTATCTAGTAAACAGCGGCCAGCTCACCTAATCACTACCATTAATTTGGTGCCACATACAATTCCTTCATTGTGAGAGGAAGGGGCGGGCTCTCAAATGTAAACACTAAAGTGTATACATTTATAATTACTGTGATCGTCATTGTCAACGAAATCCATTCAAAAAGTCTATGGGCGGTGAAATCTTCCGGAAAGCATTGTACATATATAAATTCTATAAGTGTGATGATCTCTAATACTTGCCGACATGTACAGATCACATAGAAAAAGTTGCTGCCTAGACAGGAGGAACAGGACGTTCTGCTTCTACACAAAGGAACAGAAGGTGGCCAGAGAGAGTCACCTGACTGCACAGCCCACAAACATGTTATTGCAGATGGAATGTCTAGTAAACAGCGGCCAGATCACCTAATCACTATCAGGATCGGATGTGCTCTGCTTGTGCTCGTTGGTGAACTTTGACAGACCCCAGGGGGTCTGTCTATGACACCTAGGTTTACAGGAAGTAGGATGGATGGCGCTGGGTGTCATTAAGAACTACAGTGAAAATATTCACCAGTTTCAGGACCACAAGTGTGCCATTGCCTGAAAATGAGGAAGATGGATTTCGTTCTTATGGACAGTTTCTCCTGTTCTAGGACAACTGAAATGTGATTACTACAGGCAATACTTAAGCTGCCGGAATTTCGAGCTGTGTATGGCCTTGTCGGCACCACATGGCTCAGCAAAAGTTGATTAATTCAATTGATATTTGTGAAAGGAGCTGGGTGGAAAACGATCAACCAAACAGTGACTGCCGCCTAAGTCCCCTGCCCAAGTCCCTCGCCAATGCCATTTTGGGACCTGCAAATAGAGAACTGCAGACTTGCCCAAGCTGGCGGGTCACTGACAGTCTCATTGCACTGCAGGCTTCTCTTCTGCATCCTTAGTGGACCCCGCTGCTGGAGAGCCAACAGGAAGTGTCTGTGTCACACAATGATGTGCGCACCTAAAGAAGGAGCCTTGTAAACAAAAGAGGAGAGAAGACTCGGGACTGGAGCATCACGTGTCCACCATTTCCCCCCCCCCCCCTCTCA
>NW_017306830.1:950646-956693 GCF_000935625.1 Nanorana parkeri | reverse complement strand
CGATCAGTTAGGGTGCGTTCACAGTGACAGCCACGCTCAACAGCACTACCGAGCCGCATTGCACTTTTGTTTTGTAGAACTTTATTGAAATGTCACAATTGACATTTCATTCCGTTCTATGGGCTCACCAAAGTGCGATGTGGTTGTATCGTGGCTCACTGCCATATGCTTACAAAAAAAGTACTGCATGCCGTACGTTTATTTAAGCGCACACCACCGAAACGCGGTGGTGTGAACCGAGCCCATTCACAAGGCTATTTGCCCGATCTTGCCTTCGAGCTGCAGTGGAAAAAAAGCCAGCACAGCCTGACAGCAGAGAGTGTGAATCAGCCCTTACAGGGGGGGGGTGAAGGGAGGGGATAGGGGGAGCCCATAGATCAGCTACAATGGGAGGTTGCAAAGAAACCATTCTCACAATAAATAAAAAGACACAAAACACAGTTTGTAATTTACCAGTTGAGTTTTTTTCTCTCTCGATATACTGAAGTACAAAACGTGAACTTAAAAGCAGAATAAAATTAAGTGAGGTGACAGAGAGGGAGAGGAATTCATAAAAAGATCATCTAAAAACATCATCATCAGCGGATACAGAACTGTCCAAAATACAACAAGGAAAATATAAAGAGTGCAAAACCTCAAGACTGACTGCATGACCCCTGAAAACAGCATGATGAGTTGTCACAGCTTACAGACATTCCATTTCCTGTCAGCTGACTGAACTAACAGGAAGTGATGTCTATTATAGGTCAGCCACATAAAAACACCAGCAGCCCCCCTCCAAATGTTGAAGAACAAATGCCGTAGCGCCTGCCAGGAGGGTGGCACGGCCTGATAAGCCTTTAAGTTCCCCAAGAGCTAGAGGGTGGGGGGTTGTCCAAAAACCACCATTTGTAATCGTACATAAAGCATAACATAAGGCATGGATAGATAAACAGTCTCACAACAAAACAGAGCAAACAACAGCAAAAAAGAAACAAGAAGCAAATATACAAGCACACATCGGTCTTGCTGCTGAACTTCTTTCCTGCGCACGGTTTCATCTCAAAGAAATTCTATTAAAACTACTAAAAGCACAGCACCTTGCCGAGACGCCGCCGATGGAAGCCATCATTTCCTACCACCAGGCTGCATGCTAGCTTTCCTAGTAATGCTAAAGGGATGCTTTACTGAGCCAGAACAATTTTGCTGCCTGGAAGACAGAATGGCAGCAACTATCTGACTTTTCTCACACAGGTGCTGTACTCCGTGACCTATTTTAGTGTCCCTTCTGGCTACGGTAGGTAGATTTGCAAACGGCCACCGAGACTGGCACATGTGTGATAATTGGCCTGAGGTACCAAAACTGGAGGAAGGAAAAGTGTTGTTCCCATAACCACCAAAAAGTCAATCAATTAGCTGAAAGCTTGAAGAGAACCTGTTGCATTACGCATTCAGGAGAACAGACCCCTCCCTCCACCTTGGATACTTACCCTCACTACGGTCCGCCAACGCTCCATTGGAACCCTTAGTAAATACCTGGTATGCAGTGGCCAAATCACCATTCCCGAATACTGTCATGTGATGAAAAGGGTTTGCGTTACACGGGATTAGGACTGTCGGAGCAACAGAGCAGTGAGGGAACATGGGGAACGCAAGCATCAATAGGTGAGGTGGGGAAGGCAAGCATCAATAGGTGAGGTGGGGAAATCAAGCATCAATAGGTGAGGTGGGGAAGGCAAGCATCAATAGGTGAGGTGGGGAAGGTAAGTATCAAGGGGTTAGGAGGGGAACAAGGTTCTCAAAAGAGAACCTGTCACCTTACCCTTAATAGACAAAGTGACAGCATTTAAAACTTCAGGCCTCCAACTTGGTAGGCTTCCTGAATGGTAGAGAAGGTTGTTGAGCATTTAATTCCTTCTTTTTAAAACAAAGTCCAACTGGATTGTATGGGTGTCATTTCCCTTCCCCCAGTATTCAATAACCCATCAGAAACCCCAAGCATAGGCTGTCTGGGAGGAGAATGGTTTGCATTGCCCCCACAGCAGCCAATCAAATTTTCCCTTTTCAAACCTGCACTGAGGAGGGTATGGAATCCAGAAGGTCATTGGCTGCTGTGGACAACTCTTCCTCCAATCTCCTTCCAAAATGAGGCCTAGTATCCCCAATATAGTTGGGTAAGGCAATAAGATTTTTGTGGCCACGTTCAGCGATTCCTTGATGGTAGAACATTGCCATGTTTCAGAAGGGGAAACTGCTGCCCGTTATTGGCAGATGGCTAATAAAAAGCTTTGAAAAAGGACAGGAGTGTGCAGTCTTGCTTACAAAGCACTAGAGGTGTACAAATTGAATCGCAGGTCAGGGTAGCTCAAACCACATTACAGTGTGTGGATTTTGCTGGACAGGCTCATACTGATTCACATGATTACCAGCAAAGGACATTTGCCTACAAAGTACCCCGCTCATGTAATGTGCAGCTGTACATCGATTTGCTCAAAAAGCAGTAAAAACTGCCTTTTCCTTTTAAATGTGTCTGTAGAGTTCCCGACAGAGAACAAATGAAACGCAAAAATGGCTAAATCTGAACAATCCAAAAGGATAACAGAATTGGTGAAAAGGTTCACATGTTACCCAAGTCCTCATTTATCACTTCCCCCTCCCTTTTAGATTGTAAGCCCTCATGGTCAGGGCCCTCCTCACCATCTTGTCTTGAATTGTATTGATTGTAATGTCTTCCTTATATTGTAAAGCGCTGCGCAAACTGTTGGCACTGTATAACTCCTGTATAATATTATTATTATTAATACCTACAGGTAATCAAACCAGTTTTAGAGTGACCCGGTTACTTTTTTAAATCTATGAATAAATGTCCTCTTCCGAAGTCCTAATACCCGTCTACAGGAGCTGTGCTGGATGAAGCTCCATTAGACAGCGAGAATTGGCAGTGTGGGTGGCGGGGATGGGTTGGCATTAGCTCTTTACTTTGCCGGGAGGACCTGCGTTCATACATTTAAAAAAAGTTACCTTAGGGCTATGTCAGGTGGGCAAGCTCAGATCCTGAAACTTTTACATTGAAGGAGGAGGCAGTGTCTACTTTCTGTACTCAGCACACGTTCAAATGGAAATCATTCTCCCTATCACATATGTTCAAACAGGGCAGCTGTCCACATTGTAAAAATGCTGCATTTAGCCTTTTCTGGGGCAGATAATCATGCAACAGGGGATACAGATCCCCAACTTCTACCAGGCTAGGCCAATACAGCACAGCACAGCAACAGAAAACAGTAGTAGGGAATTTATCAAAACTAGAGCAGTTGCCCATGGCAACCAACCAATCAGCATCTTTCTTCAGTTTGCTCAGTTGAGATTTGAAAATGAAAGAGCGAAGCTGATTGGTTGCCATGCAAATCTGCTCCAGTTTTGATAAATTCTCCCCCCCAGTGTATTTGCCGCTTGGACACTGTTCCTCTGGCAGTGATCACCAATGTCCACCTTGGCCGGGCTCTACACCATGAAAATTGGCAATATTGAATGAAGGAACGATTTACTCACCTTTTAAAACACACACGCACACAAACATACCGTGGAATGGAATTCTGATTAAAAACTAACTTTGGCTGTCGAAACTTTTCCAGGGCCTGGAAAGTGCAATAAGACTGCATTAAAAAGCCTTAAAATTCCGGAAAGAAATGTTCCACTTTAAAGTACCAAAGCAGAACGCATGGTTCACATTCATTACATGTAACTCTCACCGTACTCTATACCCGCACGTATGGCACTCGTGAAGTAAAGCACCTCGAGGGGAATATATCAAAACTGGAGCAGACAAAATCTGCGAGCAGCTGTGCATGGCAACCAATCAGCTTCTCTCTTTCATTTCCAAATGTTAAATAAACTTGAGGTTGCCATTGACAACTGCTCCAAATTCTGTCTGCTCCAGTTTTGATAAATTCCCTTCCTTGTGTTCCTATAGAGGTGGCACTGACCGCAACTCTTCAGAGCCACGGGAAAAGGCGTGTGATTAGCTGGCTGCTTTCTCCTGCATGCACTGGGTTCTACAAGCTTGCCCTTCTGCCGCCAGGTAAGTGCTTTCCTGACACAGGTCTAAGTCATGCTTGGTTTCCGTTGTGCAATGGCCCGAAGGGCTGCTGTATGGGCTATTCACAATAGCCCGTGCAGCAGCCAAGCTGAAGGCAGATGCTTCGGCTTGACTGGGCCGAAGTGACAGCCGAACGCCTTGCAAATGACAGCTAGGCGGAGCCAGCCGTGATTTCACGGCTGGCTCCGCCCAGTTGTAATGACAGATCAGCGTCCCCAAATGATCTTGGACAATGTACACCTGTTTCCAGAGGCAAAACCAATAAAAATCTGCAGCGGTGTCCAAACAAAAAAAAACACCTTGAGAAGGATGTATTCCAGCTGTATGCAAAATTGAGAAGCCTGGTTTAAAACATAGAGCCTCTCCAATCAATAACGCAGCCAATACGATCGCATTTCACATAAAAGGGGAAGCCCTTACAGAGCCATTGGAGCCAAGACTGCTCTTGTACCGGTCCGGATCTGCTCAGCTAGGACACGCTGAGGAGGAAGAATGGCTACATACAAAATTTGAATTCATTCACATGTGCCTATAGGGAGTATAAGCAGTTTTTTTATTTTCACAAGGGTTTTTATTTCTTAGAACTGCTTTCACATGGTCAGTTTAGCTGCAGGGCTATGGAGGTCTCCACCTGATGAATTGCTTCTCCGAGGGCTTCAGATAATTCCATAGTCACAATGTTCCCATGTGTAGGGGCCCCCTTTACCAAACTTGTCAGAAGCAAATCTGAAGATCTTAGAAAAACCCTTAAACAAATGTGCCGCATTCTGCGCCAATAAGACGCCAACGCTTAGAGTATTTCATATAAAAATGTCTGACTTTTGTACCATTAACAAAGGTGCTTGAAGCCAAGCGTATTGTGAGGTCATAAAAAGGCATGTTTTTGGGGGGAAATGTTTTTTGGTCTAAACCTTTAAAAACACCAACCCTTTAGGATAGAAGGGGGTGATGGAAGGCAGATGTGTGAATGTAGGTGACCGCCATGTTCCTAGTCTGCTGATCTATAGGTCATGAATATGTTATTAACTCACTCACCTCTGTGTAAGTGGATTACCCCTTGAATAGTTCCAGACAGACAGCAGAAAGGAGTACGGCAGGAGAACTAGAGGAGTAAGGGCTCACCTTCTCGCAGAAAGTAGAAAACCTTTTCACGGTCCTATACTTCACCACTGCCGACTGGTGGGAACCCTAAATCAGCTGGAATAATAGTGTTGCTTATCAAATCTTAGGCAATCAAAGATTGCCGATGCATAGACACAAAGTGACCCATCCTCTAAAACCCACTTCTTCTCCATAGCCAAGCTGCACCACTCCGAAGAAGGGAAAGCTGCACTCCAAGAGGTAATATCCCCGAAGGTCCGCATCAGCAGGAATAACACATCTGATTGGTGGAGGTTCCAAGTAGGACTGACTATATATCTCAGTGACTCAGCAACAAGGGGGAAAGGTGGATAGGTTATCTGCTTTCTGTCTAAACCTCTTTCAGGTGCCACAATGAGTACTTTCTCTTGCTGCTTGAAAATAAAAAAAAATGTTTAAGCCAAAGTGAGCTAAATCAGATATTTTCCAGAAGCATCACAACTAAAAAGACGTGTAAAGTCAAACAGTTGGCTTCTTTAGAAACCAGCCACAGCCTGAGTAGAAAAGCCAGTCCCCTGCTGCAGAGGACTCGGTGTGGAAGCAGTGGTCTGCCGAGGACCAGCATGCCCCCTATAGAGCCAGAGCCCTCCAATCAGCAGGGACCATTTGCAAAGCTATAGGTCTGACTCAGCAGGGTCTGAACAATCCAAAGAGCAAAGAAACCACTGCTCTCGGACAAAGAGCAAAGGTCCTTCTGCAGCCTGCTGGCAGGGGACAGGTTTTTCTACTATGGCTGTGGCTTTTTTAGAATGAACAGGAACTGCAAGACTTTACACACCTTTTGCTCTGATGCACCCGGAATGCATTTAGAAAATTGAGTTCACTTTAAAAA
>NW_017306830.1:926256-950589 GCF_000935625.1 Nanorana parkeri | reverse complement strand
AACGGTACCAGCAGTATAGAGATGAGTGATAACTAAACCCTGCCTTCCAGCATCCTCTTCCAAACTAAAATGTTTAAGTGGAGTTCTTTCTTGACAAACCAGCAACCAATCAGAGCTTAGCATTCATGTCCCAATGTGAATTCAAAAGTGGCCACTAGAATGGGATTGACTGCCATGACAACTCCTGGAATAAGGGAGGGAAAAGAAAAACACAAGCTAAAATTGTCAAAAAGCGTGCAAGTATTCCAACTAGGGGAGAGGAGTATTATAGGATAGAAGGTTCCCCTTCAACAACTGTATGGGGTCTTTACACCAAAACACAACACCTCACACCCAACATGCCATTGAACATCACAACGATCACACAACACAAAAATGCTTAAGCCTGCCAGAGGCATCAGCTGTCACCGAGCGGCATACACCGAGTAGACACATGGGCGGCTTCAACTAGAAGGGTATTTGTGCTGTAATTTAAGTTGGAGATGCCAGCTCCAACACGTCACACATAGGTGTTTACATACAGAATGGAACGGAACAGTGCTGCGGGGCAGGTGGTTGTGTGGCGTCAGATTGGCAGTGGCGGAGTGCTGCAGTGACAACATACTGGTTTACAAAGAACGTTCTTCAAACAGCTCCTTCTGGTTGTCCAGCAAGAACTTGGTGAAGGTGTTGATGGGATTAATGGCTTTTAGGGTCATGGCCACGTCTTTCGCCCACATGAAATTTGGCCCGAATACCACCGCCAGGTTAGTGTTGGTCATCTTATTCTCAGAGCTCCGAGCAGAAACCTGCAAAAAGAGAGAGAGGCCAGAAGGCAGATCACCACACAAATTCTGAGATGTGCCTAGTGGTCAACAAAATGTCCATGGCCAGCTGTCTACACTAGGGCTGCAACAACTAATCGACAACATGCCATTGTCTACAATAGGGGCGCAACAACTAAATCGACATAGTTATACAGCAATGCAGAATACCACCAACTATAATGTATTGCTGGGACTTGTAGTCCTATATAGCTGGTGGTATTCTGCATTGCGCTGTATAATATTATTGCTGGGATTTGTTGTACTCCTCTGTAGCTGGTGGTATTCTGTATTGTGCTGTATAAGGTACTATTGCTGGGATTTGTAGTCCTCTATAGCCAGTGCCATTCTGCATTCATTGCTATATACATTTTACACTTTTCATTTCACTATATTGCGCACCACATTTTTTTTTCTTATTTACTTCCACCGCTCCAAGCTTGCTCCTGTGATGGACTACAATCTCACTACAAACTAGTAGTCCCATTCTGGAGCCATTTTTAAAAAAGTATTTTATTTTTTTATCCGATTAATCAAACTCAATAATCGGCTAACGAATCGATTTTTAAAATAATCGTTAGCTGCAGCTCTAGTCTACACCATATGGAACAGCTCAGGTTTACTTAGTAAAGCACTTCAAAGGCAATGATAAGCAGTAAGCCATTGATGTCACATCTGATTTCACCTTTATGATTTTGATGACTGACTGGCTGCAGGATTTCCTAACACTGCTTTTTGCTTGTTTACAGAGCTCAATAGCTGAGGCTGGAATTTAGACAGGCGTCTGAATGCATTAGGGCCACAACAAACACTGAGGGGAATTGATCAAAACTGGAGCAAACAAAATCTGGGGCAGCTGTGCACGGCAACCAATCAGCATCCACCTTTCATTTTCAAACCTTAACTGAACAGACTGCCATAGGCAACTGCTCCAGATTCTTCTGCTCCAGTATGGATAAAATTCCCCCCATTGTGTTTTCCATCTGAACGCATGCAGCAGTGCTTGACAAGAAAAGGCTGACCTAAACGTAGCCTCCAAATTGCTATGTGTACTGCTCAACTACAGTCAATGGGATTTTCCTGACCTACGCTTGAGGTGTTCCAAATGCAGGAAAACACCCAATGACATTGAGCCCTTATTGTACCAAGTTTGTGAACAGGGCCAACTGATCGGAAGCCGATTAATCGATTATTGAAAAAGTTGACAACTTTTTCAATAATCGATTATAATCGATTATGTCGATTAGTTGTTGCAGCCCTAAAGTACAGCAGTACTCAGATGGATGCAGTGACAGCAGCTTCTAAGTCTAGATCCTACTAAAATACAGGGTCTCACCTCCACAAGAAACTCTGTGAGGAACCGCAGGACCTCATAGTTTTCCTCAGGCAACGTCTTCAGAACTTCCCGAGTGGATTCCACTTGCTTCTCTGGTTCTATACCTGCACACAGAAATCGGTTTCAGGAAAAAACAATCCAGGTGATCAAAGCACAGAAAGCAAACAAAACGTTCTCTAAACAGAATATATGTCATAAGTGGTGTCAAAGCAAGATTGACTCATCATTGGAACGTTTTATGTACTGTGTTATTCTTACCAACCCTTGTTATATCTATTACTTTCCGTGGTGCCATAGTAGATATTGGTGTTCCTTAAATAAGAATTTAATTAAAGTATAACTCAAGCTAAAACTTTTTTTAAGATATGGATGGAGTGGTGAATGTTAGATCCCATCAGGTTTTACTTTTTGCCAACTGTGTCCCGCGTTGTAGAGATTTCCATTCATTTCCTGTAGACACAATGGGAAGTGAGAGAAAAAGCTCCCCAGCACGGGGGAAATCCTCTCTTGTTACTGGAACGCTTCCCTCCCATTCCTGTTTTAGTGACAATTTGAAAGGTTGGATTTTTCCTTGTTTTAGTGCGGTGACCATGGCCACTAGGACAAACAGACCGGCAAATCTCTGCTGCAGGGGCACAGAAGAAAAATACCATTCCTTGTTCTATCGAAAACCAAAATGTTTGGGTCTTAAATACACTTTAAACCCCTGCAGATGACACTTCTGCGGGCTCGCCTCCTGGCCAGTCACATGACCTAATGTGATCTTGGACGAAGGTAAGGATCATCAGAGATTAGGGGGAGCTGCTGATTGGTCAGCTTTGTCTGAAGGTCCATCTCCTGGGGGAGGCCACAGGCAACCTGATAGTTCCAAGCAAAGCTCCCGATTTCTGAGCGGGTCATTTCTGAACTCAAAAGGGCAATAACGAACTCGCCAGTACTTGGAGGTAGTCGATACTGCACAGAGAGATTTTCCATCTTGACATTGACTATGCAAGTTGTCTCATCTCTGTATGTTGCTCCAGCCACCATTGCCTTCCACAGCTAGTATGGACAGGATGGAAAAGTGGGAAAATCTTACTGAGAAGGCCAAAGAAAATGCTACACCCCAAAAAGAAAAATCAAAGCTTCCTTTCTGCACTTCAAAGTGCAAACAAAATGAGTGAGTTGATTTTAAGCACGCCATGCACATCCTAATCATGTCCCTGCAGGAGCCTACAACTCGGAGAGCACAAGGGGGGCTATAGATCAGCCTTTTTCCCATGAAGGATACCTTGAAAAAAAATGTTCAGGTCTCTGGGAACCCCTGAAATATTTTTCAGATCTACAGCTCACATACTAGCTGTCCAGCCACCCCCTGGGGAAATGTTCACACTATTATTATAAATATATTGTACTATAATTATGGTCATCCTGGTCCTCTGGTTGCCTGATAGGGATAGTGGGAGCTCCCACATTAAATAAATGATGAAGCTGATTTGGCGGAGACACATGCATGCTTAATACATACTGAAATATGCATCAGCAATATCAGAGATTAAATTGAATGAAACATTATATAAGACTTTTTTTTGTCTCAGCAGCCACCTAAACAAACATCCGGACTTTGCTACATGTGCCTGAAACCCCATTGTCTCCACCAGCCCGGCCAGTGTCTTCTCCATTCCCCATGCACAATGCATCTTATCATCCCGCTCCGTCACCCTTTAGCAGTGGAACCCCTGGGGACTGCTTGCAGAAACCCCGGTTGAGAAACCCTCTATAGACTGATCAGTAAAAGGCAAGGCAGCAATATACTCGATACCCTGCTCCAGATCAAATCATCAAAGCTTGTAAGCTACAGTAGCAGAGCTCATTTACAACATGCTCCCTTGCCTAGGGGACCCACACAGAGCAAAGGCTACAATTGCCATCACTCTGCCCATGCTCTTAGTGATGGGAAGTGTAATATAAATGACTTACTGGAGAAGTCAACAACATATTTGTAAAGTTTGAATGTCAGAAGCGGCTCTGGCAGCTCTCGGAGGAATGTCTTGAGAATAACTGCTGTCAGGTGAACATCATTGTACTCCACGAAACTGATGGGAGTTCCTGAGTTAAAACAAAAAAAAAAAATTTTTTTGTAAGTTTACTCATATTTAAAAATGTTTAACGTTATAAAATGTAACCTTTTGCAAACTTTTATTATCAGGCCACCCACAGCTAAGAAACAAAACTTAGTGATATGTTATCTACTGATCTGAGCAAATTCAGCACCAAGCCCTTTACACTTCTCTGTTCTCATTCAAGCAAAACATAGGTGTCATAATCCAATCTTTAAATCTCCCTAAAGATAGTAAATAGGAACGCCAACCAAGGAACCAGGTTTGTGACTTGTAGGGTATTCAAACAATTGTTTGTGTCATACATAAATCTCCAATCCGGATTCCAGGCGTCACCAATGTGATGATGCTGATTCTCTGGCAAACAAGCAGGCAGAAATGACAGGTAGCTGCAAATCTAAATCAGGAAACAAAGGTCATCAGTTGCCTGGCTGGGCATTGTGGCATCAGTGTGCTAATCACTACTGCTGTCCGGAAAGAATAAAAAATAATTGGGCAGATAAAAACAGTTAAAACAAATGATATTTCGACTGCATACAGTTGTAGGTCAGCCTTTAGCTAAAGACCTGCAAGATACCAGCACTTGGAAACTAAAGAGCAGTAGGATAAGCATTGAACCCAACCCCAAAAATAATCTGCAGCATTCAGTGGGAGATTTTGACCTGTATAAAATGTAAAACCATGTATAGAGTTGCACTCTGGTAAGCAAAATATAACTTTTGTTAGGCTTCAGTAATGTTGGGATATGTGGGAAGTGATAGGGATTGGGTAAAAAAAAAAAAAAGGGGTGGGGATCCCTCTGCAGTAGGTTTCAGTATGTGTGCATTTTTGGGTGGTGATACAAGGGATGGGGCAATAGGAGTTGGGGAACCCTGTGCAACAGGTTTTTTTCCCCTGTGCCGAAGGGACGTGCTGCTAGACGGCTCTAGCTCCCACTGCAATCAGCATGGGAGTGGCTCCTGATACATTTTTGTTTATTGTCATGTGACAGTTTTTCTAAAACAATACAGACTAATGATTTCAGGACAGTGGTGGAGCGCCAGAGCCCGGTCCCAGCTGCAACCCTGGGAGTTCTCATGAAAATGCCAAGTATCTGCACTGGTACTCTAAAAGTATCTGTTTTGATGCGTTCCTGTGTGATCCGATGCAGCTAAAATAGGGCAAGCAGTGTTTTTTTCTGACTGCATAAATATGGACTGCACTGGTGTGAATAGAGCGCTTCCTAGAAGTACTTCCTTTTTCCCAAAAGTGGTCTCTGCCTTTAATCTTAATAAATACATTATATTGCCTTCCCGTCATCCTACTCCAGTGTATCCTACAGAAGTTTCTACATTGTTTGGATAGTGTGTGGGCTATTGGAGTTTATCTTTGTCACATCTTCCTTTAGTGCCTGTTCACACGACGTCCGTTTTGTGTGCTGACCTGATCCGTACGCTCCTGCACTCAAAATGCATCCCAATGTATCCCTATGTGTTTTATGGGCTACAGTTCTCACGTGCGCAGTCCGTTCAGGTTACGACAGAAAAGTACTGCATGTCACATTTTGTCCGGTCAGGAAACGGAAAACGCGTCCAAAATGCCTCAGGACCCGATATCAAGTGAACAGGCCCTGAAGGACCTAGGAAAGGTTGTCTATCATTGCTGGGTTTTAAGGCAAGAATAAAATCCTTTTTTATTTAAAAAGTGTAACAAATAAAAGCATTATAGATCCTAAAAAGATGTAATCTTTTTTTTTTTTTAGGTAGGCAAATTAGTTATATTATTAAAGTCACATTAGCCAGCGCATACCGATGCTCCTGGATCACGCCTGGGAATCCAGGCTTCATTAAGCCCTGGGCACGAAAGGATTAGAGACCTGATTATATAGCAAATGTTCCTCCTCCCTACATAGTTTCCAATAATATCTACATTCATTCCAATAATATCTTATTTCATTTCTATTCAGTCAGTGTTATCCTGATAGGCTTCCAGAGCTTTCTTCTCTGAAACACTCGCCATCCACGACTACAATGCCAACAGGCTTGTCTGTATCTTTGACCCCTACACAATGTGTTTCAATGAAAAATGTTTACATTTGGACTTGCTTTTTTGCTTTTACGCTCTGCGCTTTGTCTTACCGTACATGCGCTGCCTTTCTTTGGCTTTTTACTGTGTTCTTCATCAGCCCTTTCATCATCTAGGCAGCATGCTTTGTTTTTGTTATCCTTTGGCATAAAATCTTATCAACTCTCTTCTGTGTATCCTGTACCATTATGTACTTAAGGTATTATACTAAACCCTGGCAAACTAAAATAAAGCAAAGCCATTATACAATTCTCACCTGTGTTGCATTTCTGCTGAATTTCTCGCACCACTTGAGTGCTGGCCGACCTCCGGAATATCCCCTCCGTGTCAAGAGCTGCAAGGTCACAGGGTGAAAGGTTAATATGTGCAAACAAGCCGGTTCCTCTTTTTGCTAACTTTGTAAGTGGCAGATGTCAGCACAAAGCATAATGGTTACATCTGTGGATGGGAGTCATGTTTATCAATAGTTTCATCATCCCAAACACAATATAATTATAATACAGCGAGGGCCGCAATATAAATCAAGCTGCGGGGACAAAGGGAGAGCTGGAAATTCTCTTAGTTGCTCCCTTATGACCTGTTGAATTGTCCCCCTTATGACCTGTTGAATTGTCCCAAGACAAAATGTAAGTTAAACACCCATATTTTCCAGCCTGCACAATAACTCGATTTTTTAATTGTTTAAAGCAAAACTTTGCAGTCTTTTGAGATTCTCTGTGGTGGAAATATCTATTAATGTACTGTGTGACACAAGAAAATAAAAATTCCACCAACAGATCCGCAGAGAGGTCAGCCCCGTGGCCTGTTCATAACAGGCTTTTGAATGGCATGCTTAGAAAAATTTGACAGGAAATTGCATCTCAAGTCTGAAGAGTGATAAGCACTCCTTTCCGGTCATTTGGTTGGACAGACACAGAATAATGTTTGCAACACTTCCACAGAAATAAAGCAACTGACCTCAATGTAGAAAAACTCTGCCCATCCTGAAGAAACAGCCATTAACCCCCTCTGACAATCTGTTTATTATTGTTCTCCAGCACAATATGGATATAAAAGGGGGATAGCTTATTAAAAAGCCCCCTTTTCCTCCCTGCACCCCGCAGCCAAAACCTTGTTGGCTTTCAATCCACAGACAGCTCAAGTCCCCACTGGCAATCGAAGCCAATCAGAGTCAATGATCATGCAATCATTATGTCCGCTGTGACAGAATGATCACTTGGAGGCCAGAATCTGCTTTGACCAAAAGAAGCCCTCAGCCTGGACACAAACACTGCCAGGTTGCAGCAGGATCTGGTGTGCCATTTATTTCATAGTGTAACTGTCAGATGCAATTACAATTTAAAAAATAATACATTTGTCAAAAAAAAAAAAGTTAGAATAACATTTTTTTTTAACAAATTGTTTGCACATTTGTCAGCCTAAAACAGGGATGCGGAAAATTTGTTAAACTACTTGTCCAAGGACTAAAGCACGGGCCCAATCTACTTGTGTTACAAAACATAATTTTAACCCAAATCGTATTTACCCGTGCTAAGAAGCGCTTCTCTATAGACATGTGCGATTCATTTTGGAAAAACTCGTTTTTCGGACACATTATCGTTATTTGGAGATTCGGATGTATCCGAATAACAGAAATGACGAATGAAGACGAATTCAAATTTCTGAAAACGAAATTTCGGATGAAATTCGTTAGCGGTAGTCTGTACGAATGTTATTTTCATCTGAATCCGATTCTGGAAACGAATTGACTTTCGCACCCGAACAACAAAAAACGCAAAATCCGAATCAAAACAACACGGAACTAAACAAATTTTTTGCCGGTGCGCATGTCTACTTCTCAACGAGTTGCGAGCACTCGTTGGTCAGCGCAGTCAGGTGATGTTGCTTCTGAAAGAGTGAGCGAAACTTGTGAGCGAAATTCAAAATCTATAGTGCAGGGCTGCGCTGGACCGCAGTAAGCCCTTGTTCACACCTGAACGTTTTGTAGCGCGTTCTACGCTCGACGAACGCTCTACAAAACGCTCAAACATGAAAATCCCATTGTTTTCAATGGGTCTGGTTCACACCTTGCCGTATTTCAGCCCGTCCCTAACGCGCTACAAAACGGCCCACGCCTGAAAAGGTACATGTACTACTTTGGGCCGTTTTTGTTGCGCGTTTCCATTGGGATACAGCCAAGTAGCCCTCGGAAACGCGCGTTTGTCGCACGACAGACGCGCATATGCAATACGCCTAGGTGTGAACCAGGCATAAGGGGTACAGATAGTACACCCGTACCGGTGGAGGGGAAGGACTGTTCACTGAAAGGCCCAGATTTGAGGGGGGGGATTCCATATTCACAAAATTACTTGGGTAAGTGAACTTCCCCTTTAATGCACATTGTACGTGTTTTTAATATTTTTAATCTTTTTTTAAAATCACTTTTTTAATTGTATTTGTTACATTATAACTATTTTTACATTTATTTTATTATTATCTTTTTCTTTATCACTTTTTTTTTAACTTTATCACTTTAAATATTTTATTCTTTTTTATACCTAACTTTATCGCTACTACACAGGGATTAAAAAAAAAAAAAGGGCCCTGGGGGGAAATGGACAAGCAGGCTGCTACAAATGATCTTGGCGGCTGTACACATTACTTGTAGAAAAGTACATTTTACTACATACTATGTTTAGCCCGCAGCAGGGCTAAATATAGGGGGGGGGGAAAACACCTGCCTAGCGCCCAGAACTGCATGTCCCGCAATCCCGCACCCTGCTAAAAAATAATATATTTTTTTGTGTTTTTTTAGTATTAAAAATGTAAGTAGACATGCAAACTAGTCAAGAGTTATTGTCAAGTAAGCTGGTGCTGCTAAATTTGGCCTGGGCATCAATGACATCCAGTCACAAAGGGGTTGATAGGCTTCTGCCATCATTTAAAACCTCTTGGAGGAGGAGTAATATTTAGCATCAGGCAAGTAGCTGTATCACATGGGAAATCAAGTAGAACTGCAGGATAAATATCAGCAATGCAGACTGAGCCTGAGAAACTTCTTGCATCAGAATAAAGTGTAAGGATATTAGCATTCACAAAGGAGTTCGGTGATCGTATGAATGCACAAGGCAAGAGACCTAGTGCACTTAAAGAAGTCATACAAACGTCAGATATAAAAATGTATTTCAGCTAGTAGTTAGTACTTCAACTGTCCTGAGATCAGACTGAGAGGGAGGGGTGGGGAGGGGTGGCACTGTACGCCAAAATGGGCTCTGTTGCTTTGCCTAGTGCTATCAAGTCTAACCATTAACAAGTGTCTATGGGCAATTAAGAAATGCTTGATGTGCTTGATAAGTGTCTTGCCTATTAGTGATAGTTGTAAGCAAGTATCCCCTGGGACACTACCAACTCAGACAATAACCGCATCTAGCCAACATCAGGTAAGAAATAATTCATGATGATGGAAAAATAGGCAAGGGACAATGAAACAATTTTATAAAGAACCAAGTCAGATGAACAGAGCAACCAATTAGGTGTTAAATTCCACACGGAATCTGACTGATGGTGTTTAACCATTTTCTACTTCACCAATTTTCATAAAAGTGTTTGTTGTTAAAGGCTACGGCCATGAGAGAGACGGGAATTAAGATTCCTTACCATTCTGTCGAAGATAGAGCACTGTCTCCTGTATAACATGGGGAATCTTCTCATTGTCTGGGCGCTTCTCCCTCAACCTTCATGGAAAAGAGGGATGTAAGAGTAAGGATTGGAAGAAAAAGAAAAAGAAAAGGCAGGGTCTAGTGCAAGATAGGAAAATACAAAAAAGGATAAAGCGCACTCCTGTGGGCACAATACAATTAGGTGGCTATTATGTAAAGGTGTGCAGAAGCTCCTCAATACAGGGAGAGGACCCTGTCTATTCAAAATTGCAGATATGGACAAAACAGGACAGGAGCGCAACTACTAAAAAGGACGTAGATAGATATTACAAACCTATCTACGTCCTTTTTGGTAGTTGCGCTCCGGTCCTGTTTTGTCCATATCTAGTGCAAGATACTCACTGCTGCAGAGAGACACCGAACTGCTGGTTAGGCAGAGGCGGCCGGGGAGGAGCAGTCTTCTGACTGGCTGGTTGGGTCTTCATTGTAGAGCGGATAAGCTTGTCATACCTTGAGCATAGGGAAAAAAAAAAGTTCAGGAAAATACGGTAAGTCTCTTTAAAACCAATCTTATAAACACATGGCCAAAATGTCTGCTGCCTAATGTGTCAGTTGACGCAAAACTGATATATCAATTTTTGATAGATGCTGCAGAGTTAGAGAAACTGTCACTTTGCCCATTCAGGACGAAGTGATAGGTTCTCTTGATAGGACACCCACTGACACGGACACCCACTGACCTCAAGGTTAATGATCCTTTTCCCCCCTCCCATGTTAAAGTGTTTGGGCTTGGTGCTTGGCCACTCAGGCCTGAGCACTGCATTCTGGGAGTAAGGGGAGAAGGTCACATGCTTCCCCATTCCTGAAGTACCAGGTATCTATGAAGGCTTTGACAAATGAATAGAAAGGTGGGGGTAGTATGGCGAAGGTATCTGTGGGTGTGGGTGGGGAAAGTGATCTGTCAAGACTCAAGAGAACCAGTCACACTGCCCCGAATGGGCAAAAATTAAAGATTATTTTTAAGCCACGTGTGCATTTTCTTCTATTTCTCAAGGTGAAGAACAAGGTGCTGGATCTACACTACTGACAAGTTCTGTCTCTCCCTGCTGGATTTTGAATGACTTTACATTAGAGTGCAACAGGAGGAGCTGGAACACACGATATTGAAAAAAAAGGGACCCCACCACTAGGAATATGGCAGGCATACCTCACTGCTAGAATAGCCACAACATTTAGGAAGTTAGGAACTGACGGAATCTACTAGAAACAACTATTTTCAGATGGAAAAACACTTTAAAGTAAAACTCAAGGCAAACCACTAAATAAACATTCGAAATGCATTTATTGGAACGGTTTTGCCTGCCAGATCATGATAAATTGTCTTCAGTCTTGTGAGTCACGTCCCACTATCATCCTGACTGCACTATGTCAGGGTTCAGCTCGGCAGCATCCTGTGTCACCATCAGAGAGGGGAGGATGAGGATGAGGATGAGGATGAGGATGAGGATGAGGATGAGGAGAGAGAGAGAGAGAGAGAGAGAGAGAGAGAGAGAGAGAGAGAGAGAGAGAAGGGGGGAGAGAGGGGGAAAAAGAGAGAGGGAGATAATTTTTAATCCAGTTAGGACTCTTTTGAATTGCACAGACCTGCCCTCCTAACACTATAGGGTACCTGACTGGGGAACAGATAAGTTATGTCTTCTACTACCACTTCTTCATTGTCCAATCACAGGCTGGGGAGAGTCCTGGATGAAGTTGTATTGCACCGCTGCACTATAGTCTGCAGAGACATCTCAAAAAGGTCAAGACCTGGTTATGCGATCTAGCAGTGATAACTAGATCACAAGTCTAGCTGAACAGTGTTCTAAAATCACACAACGCATAAAACAAGTCTCCTGAATGGAAACTGCTACCACCAAAAATGGGTTTACTGCACTGCCAATGTTTGTGTATCCTTACAGGGATGCTGCAGGTACAGTATTTCCTACTGCGACGCTAGACCCGATTATTCAGTTAAATTAAACTTTCCCAAATTTTTTTTGAAAGATGAATGTTAAAGCTTTAACAGAATGGTCTACATCAAAACTTACATGACAGAAGCAGGTACAATCTGCAAGAAACATTCCTATAATCTTTGCAATGTATTGAGTTGACCTACAGGTGACTGTTTTCACTTCAAAACATGTGCAAATCTCAAAAAGTCTTACTCGAGTACTGATTTGGGGATCCCCAACTGCTCCATCTTGATAATCTCATCCAATTCACTCAGGTAATTTGCATAAAAAATCTTCCGACCAAACTTGAAGCTAAAAGACAAAAAACGGGAAATAATCTCATATATTTCCTTTACTGTTCAACATTATTACCAATTGCATCAATGTAGCTTTGTGGCCAACAGCGCTTTTCACATGTAGCGTTTATGGCAGTGGTTCTGTATTGTACCGGAGTATGAATTGCACAGTATTTATGACTTTACACACCAGTTCTCCTTTAATGGTGTTGGCGGGGCAGAGCCAGCAAATTATTCTGGTTACTGGTTTAGAGGATCAGCTGCTTTCTCTATTCAAAACCCTGCCACCAATCCCTGTACTCAATCTTGTTTGATGAAGCGGTAAATAGAAGACTAGTTCTTGTTTCTCACAGCAACCAACAAGACTGCCCCTTCCATTCTATCATATGGACTAAAATGATAAAACGAGAAAAGCTGGTATGTATGGGAAAACAGAACAAGTCTGTTAAACGAGGGCCACCAGAAGCTATATAAATAAATGTCCACTGCTCACAGAGATGACTTTGTGGTGTATTTTTGTTCTTAGATTAGCAATCTCCAACGTTCTCATATACAACACCATTCAGAAGCCTCACCTGATAATAGGTTTAAACAGAACCAGTAAGGTCTTGATGAACATCGTGGGGTGGACAATGTACAAAGCCTTGATGTTCTTTTTGTACCTGTGAAGAAGACAAGGATATAAAGTTAAGGGGTCAGTCCAGCTAAAACTAAGATTTCATTTTCAAGTGAAATCCAAAAGGTTCAGTCACCCAATGGTTTTCTTATATCCCTTGGGGACTCCATCAGTTAGACCACCACTCCATATGAATATTTTCAGATTATACTGTATTGCATAGTGGTATCATTAAATCAGACCTATGAGGTAAAACTGACGCCTAAAACATTAAAAACTGTAGCCTAAGGTAAGTCTATGGGCAAGTGTCAACCTCTGCAGCCCCCCTGGGCTCCCCCAATAATGGAGAACCAATGATGGCATGGATTTTCCCATCTGATTGCTACTAGTTTCCCAAAATTAGGGCAGTGGGCAGGAGCGTCTGCCTGGGCAGATACCAATGTATGCACCTTTATGCCATAATCATTCTATAAAAAATTACTAATTGGTGGTCAATTCTTCCTAGGTCTGTGAAGGGTCTCATTCATCCAGGTCATGGTATATCTGTAAAAAATAAGTCAAGGCAACTGGACTTGCTGTATTTTTCTTGAAGACTTCAAGAAAAATACAGCAAGTCCAGTTGCCTTGACTTATTTTTTACAGATAATTCTTCCTGTGGTAACCCCATATCTAAAAGTGGCTTTACACTGCTCCAGTCTGCAAAGAAACATCAATAGACAACAGAATAGAGAAAAACACACTTCACGGCACCATTCCATCCACATAGTTTCCCCTCTCCTGATGTCACTGGGAATATAAACAAAGCGCTTCTCAATAGCTGGTATGGAACACTTATGTTTCCTGTACAAGACCTTCTCCATGGACACAGTACAGATGAAAGGCAGACCTGGCAGCTGTACTCATTTCATTTGTATACATCTCTGTGCCAGCTCGGCTGGATTCCTCGCTTACCACAGCACAGCGGGGTAACAAAGGTGAATAAACACTTCAAATTAATTTCCTTTTAACATCAGGATTTTATACTAATGCAAGACAATTATTAAAATTCACATTTCATATTAGAGCAGCTCAGGATTTCAAAATGCCACTATTTTTTTAAGTTTATAAAAAATAAAAAAAAGAAGAGGAAAGAAACCTGGACATAAATAGTAATCAACAGATAGATATCCATCAATTCTGCTATTGATTATTGGTATGGGGAATATACAGCAAACCGCACTATTAAAGGGGTGTATGAGACACCACATCCCATCTCACACACAGATTTGAAACAACTGCCAACTTGGGGTTTTTAAAGGTGTCATATATTGGTATGGGAGTATTCAGAGAGGTTGGAGAGGGTCCATGGACCTGCCATCATTTCCTAATCTGAATGCAACTTGGATCGGGCAAATATTGCATTATGCCTGTGGGCACCTTAAAGTTCAACTTCCTATTCAAAGTTCAGCGGCATAAAAAAAAAAAATAGGTATTTTGTTTTTATAGGCAGTAGAGACATTTACGGATTTCAGAAGTGGAAGTGGACAGAAATATAGACAAGAGAACATATTAAACCTATTAAGCATCCCTGCACAGTGAAGCTAGTGAGAGTCAGCTCTATAAACCTGCAGCAGCTATTAATTTCCTTCTGTGATGGTCAGATTCCAGACAGACATTCTCAATGGCCAAAGCTCTGGCACTTCAAATTAGTGTCAGAATTTGACCGTTTTCCCAACCCAACTGGATGTGTCAGAGCATTGCCTGTTCATAAAGGTCCACAATTCAGGGGTAATAAATGGGAACGAAAGCCGCTAGCAGGTATACAGTGCAGGTACCTACAGGCATCATCATGATAAGTGTCTGTGTTGCCTCGGAGTGATTGGATGAGATTCAAATCTGCACATATGACAAGCTAGAGAATGGAACTAGAGAATGGCAATGGATCAATAGAGATCCTCCTTTATTTGGATACCAAGATCAGGGTTGGGTCCTTACTTGCGGTCAAACTCTCGATACGCATCTCTCAGCCAGCCCAGAGATGGCTTGTTCTCACTGGTCAGGCCATGGTGCAGGTAGATCAGCGTGTAATCACTTTCCACATACTGGTCCAATGTGTGCTTCAGATACCTGCAGGGAAAAAGAAAAACAGAGGTCGCATATCAGTCATTAAGGATGTCGGTCATTAGAATATGAAGATCTCTTAGTAAGAACAATTGCACTTTAAAAGGACTTCAGGAAAGAACAAAACGGTCCATTTTAGAAGTCCCTAATGGAAGCTGCCATTTCCCAACTTTGGAGCCAGTGAATCGAAATCTGTTTGGCTTTACTACCTGGAGGTAACATGCAGTGCATAATTATCAACTTAGACCTGAATATGTTTTTCTTGGAGACAGTTTAGTTTATAATATACTCTACTGTTATCACAGTGTAAATAATAACTAATTTTTAATCCCCGTAATTAAACCCCAAAGTCAAGAGTGTAACTGCCTGGTCTATACATGACCTGCATTTTCTGTGTAAAAAGTGTACTCTGGGGCTGCCACATGGAGCACAGACTGGTGCGGTGAGCGGGTCAGGCTTGTGATGCCCTATAAAAAGGGTCAGTTCACCAATAACGAATATTTCACTTTCTGGCAGATTACCTAACAGTGAGCCAGTAAGGTCCATGTACTTTAATTTCTATGTCAGCATGCCAGCAACAATGTGGTAGTATTCTAAACCACCGCCATTACTGACCTTTTTAAATTGGAACTCTGGAGAATGCAACAGTAGGAATGGGAATGTTGGCAGGGATACCCAAACACATATAGAATCCAGGTTTAAATCTATGGCAGCGCAATCTTACCACTAGAACAGGGATAGGCAACCTCGGCACTCCAGCTGCAGTGAATTGAGAAAATTCATCATGCCTCTAGGAGTCATGCCTGTGGCTGTCAGTCTTGCAATGCCTCATGGGACTTTTAGTTCCGCAACAGCCGGAGTACTGAGGTTACCTACTTCTGCACTACAGAATCCACAAGACAGCAGAAGCCACTGAGAGAACTGGACCTTTCATTTTTGCTTTCTACCCACACGGTTTTTTTTTTTATGTGCATAACAGATTCCTCCTTAAGAGTGTTGACTGAGGTATCTCCCATTGCTTGAACTGTATCCTGACAACAGTCACTATATGAACGCCCGGACAAGGCCGGCAACTCATTGCCGGCTCCTTCCATCAGCAGCGGCCGAGGGACGTCAGCTGAAATTTGCACAGTCAGCCGGCATTCTTCGATCAGCTGATCAAAGGAGCCAGTCAGAAAGTCTTCAAACAAACAGGGCTGGCAGCCAATGAGCTGTCAGCTGTGTTTGGGTATTCTGACAGCAGCTGGTGGCTCATCAAGAACCAGTCGAAATTCGTAGGTGTAAGGTGTATGATCAGCTTTACAGTTAGAGCTGCAAGTGTCCCCTATGTGCACACACAATACCTCCCCCTATCCCAATGGTAGAACCATCTAAAGCTCACCAAACATGTTTCAAAATGATTTTACAATCTCCGATAGATCTACCAACAAGTATGTAATGCAAGGCTCTGCCTGATTGTATACAGACTGACTGCATTGTTTAGGTAGGTCCTCATATTACATAGTGCTGGTAGCTCTAAAGCAATTGTACGGAGATTGTCTAGTCATATTGTAGTTTGTGTGGTGAGCCTAAAGGATTACCATAGGGAAAAAAGGTACAAACTTCATTAGTCACCTCTCCCTCCCAGCCTGCTGGATGGGCAATAAAGAAGAAGAAGAGGCAGCAAATTGATGATGATAGACCTCTGTTCTGTTCCCCCGTAAGCATCTGCACAGTGTTAGACTAACAACTGTGCAAACCAATGGAACCAGAGAGGGTCACAGTGCTGGCCTTTCCCGTCCTAGTCCAGAGGATTGCAGGAAGCAAACGAAGATCGATTGAGACATTTATATTGACTGTATGTATACAAAGATGTAATGTTTTGATGAATACGTTCCTGGATTATCTTTTATACCTCCCCAGAGTTTAGCATCTTCTGTTTATTTTCTTTACTTCCTCCTAATTCTGCTTTGTCAGTGCCCTGAAAGTCTATGTCGGGTATGTCTTATGTTTTGTTGTGCAATTTCCTTCCACAGTCTTCCTCTTTCCATTCTTCTTTATGTTGATCAAAAGGCAAAGCAACCCACTAACATATGTCAACTGGGACACGGTACCAGGAAGCAGTGAGGAGGTGCCGGGTATGAAGGCCAAATATGAATGTGGTGTGAAGGATGTGTAAATAAATTCATCAGAGGCTATAAATGGCAATAAAGGCATAAGGAACACAGGAGATTTATGCCACATGGTGATGTTAGTTACTCGTGAACAAAAAGGCTGCCTTTGAATGGAAATTGAAATCACCCTTTAAAGCTGAACTCCGGGCACAAAGGATATAAATTCACTTTGTGTGCACCAAACGCTTTTCCAAACAGTTATTACTTTGTAAAAATAGTGGTGAGGTCATTGCTGTGCTGTACATAGCCTGTGCAGAGAGCTAAGAAGAAAAAGAAAAAAAAAAAAAACACAGGAGGGAACAGAGACAAGACCAGTCACCCTGCACAAGGAGGGAGCGCAGCAGTGACTGGTCTTTACTACAGGAAGCTTCACGTTTTACATTAGATTACTGCACAGATCTGGAAGAAATACACAAAGATAACCAGGATTCAAGGAAGAATTCACAGGCTTCCAGTATGTAGACAATATTTGCTTATCAAGGTGTTCAGCTTTAAAACTGGCTGAAGCCAGTATTTATGGATGTAGGTCTTCTATATGGGGGATAAAAGGTTAGTATTGGGAGGTTGCAGATTAAAGCTCAACATTAGCCACTTTTTCTAATGGAGTGCGGAAGTGCAAGGACTACAAGGCCAACTCCAGTGTCAGTTTTCCATTTGCCGATACCCCCTCCTGTATTAAAAAACAAACAAAACAAAAAAACACAACCAGAACACCACCACTCCACGTCCTGTGAGCCGCAAGCATCAAGAACCCACCATGGACTCGCAGGAGAATGCTGGCCATAATAGCGCCATGTCATTCTGGGGGGCCAATCTCTACAGCATTTAGGATCCGCCTACTGCTGTAAGGAGAACAGATAAAGGGGACCCAGTGATGACACGCAAGCTGACCAAAGACTCCAGGAAAAATGCTATGCATACAAATTCTAAAAAAAGGGAAGGCAATGTGGACCTGGGAATTAAATTGTCCCACTGTGGACACTTTCGTACGATTTTAAAGATGTTGCCTGCACTGCTATGCACATTTCTCCTTACGTTGCCTGCACTGCTATGCACATTTCTCCTTACGTTGCCTGCACTGCTCTGCACATTTCTCCTTACGTTGCCTGCACTGCTATGCACATTTCTCTTTATGTTGCCTGCACTGCTATGCACATTTCTCCTTACGTTGCCTGCACTGCTCTGCACATTTCTCCTTACGTTGCCTGCACTGCTCTGCACATTTCTCCTTACGTTGCCTGCACTGCTCTGCACATTTCTCCTTACGTTGCCTGCAGTGCACTGCTATGCACATTTCTCCTTACGTTGCCTGCACTGCTATGCACATTTCTCCTTACGTTGCCTGCACTGCTCTGCACATTTCTCCTTACGTTGCCTGCAGTGCACTGCTATGCACATTTCTCCTTACGTTGCCTGCACTGCTCTGCACATTTCTCTTAAAGTCAGACAGCAGATGGAAACCTTCCTGACTCTACTAGAACATTTGCTTGTATTTCTGCTAGTGCCCCGAGTAATTTCCCCTTTGATTACGGCACACATTCGCCGTGGCATCGTTTTAATAAGCTTATTCAATGTCACAGCATTTATTTCCATCCAGAGTTGCATTCATTTTTCACCAAGATCTTGTAGTGATGATGGGAGAGTCGGACCTCTGTGTAAAGTCTTCTCCAGCACATCCCAAAGATTCTCAATGGGGTTAAGGTCTGGACTCTGTGGTGGCCAATCCATGTGTGACAAGGATGTCTCATGCCCCCTGAACCACTCTTTCACAATCTAAGCCCGATGAGTCCTGGCATTTTCCTCATGTAATATGCCCAATGTGCCATCAGGGAAGAAAATAAAAAATCCATTGACGGGAAAAACCTAGTCATTCAGTATATTCAGGTAGGCAGCTGACCTCCTTTTTTGGGCACCTAACGTTGCTGAACCTAGACCTATTATCCAATGGAAGGCTCGAACCTATTCGCTTAGCTAAATCCAGGTGGTGACTTTTTTTGGCCAGGCAGTGTATATGTTCGCTTGACCTTTATGCGAGTTTCCTCTTTGTATTTCCAATCCCCCGTACGTGTTACAATGTACCCAATTAACAATATACACAATGTATACAGTGTGACAATGAACTTTAGAATCACCGAAACTATGTAATTTAGGGCCTACCTAATCTATCCAACCAGGCAGGCCATTGAACTACATAGTTGCTGGTATACCTAATTATCTGGTCAGATTGTGGTGAGCCTAAAACATACTGGAAGGATAACGGGCCATCATCCAAACAGGGCCCGGGGTGCCAGCATATCTATGTATGAGAGATAGGGCCCTGGGGTGACAGCACATCTATGTATGAGAGATAGGGACTTCAGCTGGTAAGCTCAATGTGAATGTTTCAGCATTCGCTGTAAAGCGTTGTAGCGTGTAGACTTATATGGGTATCCATTACAGCCTTTTTGTAAGCAAAGTTTTGGAGAAAAGAAAAAAAAAAAAAAAAAGCTAAAAAGTCTGCTATACACAAAAGCCCAATCCTACAAAGCCATAGTTTGGATTAGTCTGGCAGTCCAGCCAACACAGAAGGGTTTCTTTTTACAGCTGGAAATAGTAATAAAACCATATGGAATGCAGAGGGCCGAGCACCAAATATGGTGCGAGCTCTTACCCCTCGGAGGAAAACATCAGAATCTAAGTAGGCCAGCTGCCCGCTTCTGTGTCAGGCTCTACAGCAGACCTTTATGTTTGTACGGCAGAGGCTGATTAATAAGCCTGGTTGGGAATATGGCAGGCCAGCTGGCAACACAGCACCTAGGGATTACTATAGACACTTACTCCAGAAGTTTAACGTGATCGAGCTGGTGACACGGAGGCAGGCGGCAGGCGCTGAACATGACAATCTTGCGCCCGAATTTGTCATCGCCTGTAAAAAAGGAAACAGAAGGTTACAAAATAACAAAGGCGCATTCTGCATAATCCAAGATATATCCAGTGCTAATGGGCACCTGTTATGTGGGCCGATCAAACAAATATCAATGTAGGGTAGCTACAGACATGGGGAAAGGATTAGAGATGAGCAAATGTGAGGGATTCCTTTTCCCTGAACATTTCTGGAGAAACAAAGAACAAAAACAAAACAAAAATACATTTAGGGCCATGCATCAGAGTGAGTGGAGGAGACAAAATGAGGGTGGTTTTTAAAGGTTCAATAGACTTTAATGGTTCCAGAGGGTTACAGGCTTTACCTAGCCAGGATCTGTTTTGGGCCAAACAAAAATGTCTCCTTAACCAAAATTTCTACACTTTTTCACAGAAAGAAAAATCACATAGACAAAGTGGAACTTTTCATTGATGAATGGGAAGCCTCTGTGCTTGCCATTCATTTAGAACAGAGGCTGCAGAAAAAGAGATTGAGGACTCTGTGTCCTCAATTTCTTTTTCTATTTTAAAAAGGGAAATATCAGGGGGCTGTTTAGAGCCCGAATATTTCCCCAAAGCCTCCCACCGCAACAATAAAAAAAAATGTAAATAAAAAAAAATTAAAAGTAAATAAAAAAATAAATAAATCCTGGAGGCAGGGCGCTGGGTGACATCACACGCCTGTTGGGGGGGGAGGCATTTTTTTTCATCTTGCCTCGGGCGCAAAAGTAGCTAGCTACAGCTATGCTTGTGTGGCTGCCGGCTGAATGTGTTAGACGCCACAGACGGAAAGGGGTAGGACACCTCTCCCCGTGTGCGACGTGGGCCATATTCGGCCAGGGAGGACAGGACACAGGCACCTCTAGAACGCAATGGAATGCAAGCCGGCTGACTCCCTGCGTTCAAGGGCAGGAGGGGGCGTGGGGTTGTATTGAAGTCAATGGCACCGCAGCCATGCAGTGTGAACGCCTGCCTGCATTCCGCAAAAATAGTGCTTGCAGCAGTTTTGCAGATCGCACTGGACCGGACTGCAGGCACTAATGTGCCTGCGTTCCAGGTGCGTGCGATCGCACTGCGGGCAAGGGGCGTGGCTGCAGTGCCATTGACTTCAATGCACCGCCATGCTCCCCCCCCAATGCAGGTGTTTTTTCGTTGATAGATCTCATTAAGCTTGTCATTTGAAAAGTAGATCTCCGAACGAAAAATAGTGGGCGCCCCTGCCATAGATTGTTCACTTCTCCTACCTTCTCCAAACTCTTCACCCTTTTGTGAATAACCCAGTTAAGACAGCTCTGGAGTCATTGGTTAAAGGACTGGACAGCTTTACTGGATGGCAACAGACAAACTTGTCACGCTGTCTTGTACTTTACTCAGAGCATTCATCATTGCACAAATTTACATAGATATCGAAGTGCGTCTTCAAGCCTTTGCATTTTAGAGCAATTTCTCTGATGATGTTCACAGGGCACCTAGAGACATTACAGAAAGATCACCGGATTCATCCACTTAAAGACCTACTATGGAATGGGGGAGTCACGTCATGTTTATATGTCTGTAGGCCAAGGGGTGGACATATGAATGTGGAATTCAAGTGCCAGTCTGCTCAATCCAGAAGCCAGCTCTATTGACAACAAGTAGAGAAACCTCAAAATGTTAGGCACCAGCTGCCATTTTTAAGGAACATTGGCTACCTGGTTCCCAATGTTTGTCCAGCCCTGCAGTAAACCATCGCATAAACCCCACTGGCCGAGCCCTCTGTAGCAAGGAGCCGGTTGGCTGGGATGAACTTCTTCCGGCCTATTTCAATTGCTGTCCAACCATCAGGGGTGTCAAAAGAGCAGCCCCCATCACCTCCAACGGAGGTCATACTATGTCATCTAGATCAGAAGACCTCCCGTCACCCAAAGCTCGGTATGTCTGGATCCGCCCAGCTGCGTGAGTGACAGCTTGCTCTGCCTATATAGAGGCAGAGCCAGCTGCCCCCGCCCCATCCGTTCCGCCAGTCAGCACTGGAGGATCGGAGCGGGGAGGGGGGAATCCAGCCCCTCCCCTGTCACGGCAGAGAGCTGTGACAGGATCGAGAGGTGAGCGAACGCCGGTATCTGTTCGCTCACTTCCCGATCTACTGAGCCGACCTGTGACAGTCTCATGGTCACACGTCGGCTAGAACTACGAGGTGAGTGAAAAGCACTCACCTCATAGTTCTCCTTTAATTAATTAATTTTTTTGATTACGGTTTAATTAATAAAAGTAATTTCAAATCTGCTGGTTGATTCTGCTGAAGTGACAGTTATTTGAACTGGCTCATTGGATAAACCTACTTGCTGCTAAAAGACTAAAAACTAGAAACACTGGAACATAAAAAAAACTACAATCTGGAGCAGCTGTGCATGGCAACCAATCAGCTTCTCTCTTTCATTTTTAAATCTTAACTGAACAAACTGAAGAGAGAAGCCGATTGCTGATTGGCCACTATGGGCAACTGCTCCAGTTTTGATAAATTCCCCCTTACATGTCTTGTCTTATAGTAGAAGCATGTAAAAGTGGGAAAAAAAGAAGAAGTTTGAAAAAAAATGTATACAGTTTATACAAAAGTTTGGACACCCCCGGTCAAATGTGATGTCTTTCTCGTTTGTGCAGTAAAAAGTTTTTTGCTTTTTTTCTGGGGACGAAACCAACATAAAATGTTTCTGCAAATTGTAATACACCATCAATGTACTGTGATACAATGTACGATTTGTACACCCTTTTATCCAGCACTGTGTGGCACCTTCCTTGGCAGAAATCACAGACGATTCTTAAAAGAGTTTCTGTTCTTTAGAACCGGTTTCTCCCCTTTTTCTTGCATAATGCTTTTATTTCAGAAATTTGTAGGCTTCCCGGCGTAAGCTACAAGTCTGACTCCTACCTATAGATTCTCATTATTTCATTTTATACATAGAAAGCAGACCAAGTGCTCCACGGAACCGCTCCTTATAATACCACTAACAGGTGACCGCAGAATATTTAGTAGCAAGGAAC
The DNA here is from genome assembly GCF_000935625.1 of Nanorana parkeri. Taxonomy (NCBI): domain Eukaryota; kingdom Metazoa; phylum Chordata; class Amphibia; order Anura; family Dicroglossidae; genus Nanorana; species Nanorana parkeri. Next base: position 927,571 of record NW_017306830.1, on the reverse strand, counting down.
ACCTCAATCCAATGATTTTGAGGGGTGTCCCAATACTTTTGGCAATATAGTGTGTATGTACTAAAGCTGTGCATTTTAGCCTTTACTTGGCATTCAGCTTTAAGGTAAATTCAGTGGACTTTCTGACTTCGGATCAGTTGCACTGTTGACTGGATATCATCTGTAGTTCAGATATCAGTTTCACTTATTGCTCTTTAACTTTACATGACAGTATTTTTATGCAAAAATATGTTGGGCATTCAGCCTGCGGCCACATGACTCTAATGTGCCGTCTTCGGTTACACAAGGAGTTACATTATGCTGTACAGGATAAACATCCGACATAGCTCCGGCCTGTAGTATGACCATAACACGGTACATTAAAGGATCAAGCATGTGCCCTCATTCCACAAGCCCATCTGTAACTGACAACATCACTTAGCCAAGCAGTAACGTCAGACCTCCTTTTACCGCCATCATCAGAGTATACATGAGGCACTTTGTGCAATATCTTCATTTGGCAGTGTGTTGCTGGATCAGGACCCTGTCCCCCAACAGTCCTCCCAGGCCCATTTGACAAAAGTTGATTTTTCAAATCGACTTGTCGACAAAGCCAGTCCAAAAAGGTCTTGGCTGAGAAGTCCAAACTTTAGTAGAACTAAAGCCACAAGCTTTTTTGTTTCTCTCTGGTTTTGGATAGAGTAAGAAGGGGTTATAATCCCTTTTTTAGCCTTCTGTGTCCATCGGGGAGATTTCCCTTTATTTACGGTCCAACAGCTACAACAGGGAAGGAGGGAGGGAAAGGAAGCACTGGTGGTCTGCAGGATCACCACAACCAGTGCCCCCATTTGAGGATTTCCCAGATATTCCTGTTCTTAAATTTTGATATTCACTTTCAGTAATAATGGTCACCAGGACAAACGGAGAGGGTGAATCTCCCTAACTAAGACACGGACAACAATAAAAACCGGACAGGTGTTCTAATCCCTTTCTACTCTATACAAAAACGTAAAGTGCGTTTACTAACTTCTAGATGGATATGTTTATTAGGAGTGGGATAGAACTGATGGAAATTTAATACAGAATGACATATTTTTCGTTTTTGACCATAGATACCCTTTAAGGTCCCATGCAAGGACATCTGAAAATGAATGAGTGCCAATCGGAGCAGTTCACACCAGTGCGTTGCGTTGCACTGAAAAAAGAGGTAGAGCAGCCTCTACTTTTTTTTAAGCCCGCCGGATAGAACAGACTGGGAACTGCCAACGTGTGTGAACGGAAGGCAGAACCAATTCCTTATATAGCTTAGGGTAAAAATCAAACCCCCCCCTCCCAA